>NW_021167514.1:0-9283 GCF_003724135.2 Verticillium nonalfalfae | reverse complement strand
CCTTCTTCCAACACCCCTCATCTCATCTCGTGAACTTTGCCTTTGCCAATTCATCTCGCGGGGTACCCAGCCGGCTGCTTACCATAGATACCCAACAAACCACATAGCAATCATGGCTGCTCTGCGAGCGTCGTCCTTGCTGCGCCCGGCCACTCGTGCCGCGAGGCACCCCGCTGTCTCCAGACTCCCTGCTCGAGCCTTCTCTGTCTCCTTCGCCCGCGCCGCATCGTCCTTGTTCCCCGAAGAGCCTGCTCGTCCCACCGTCAAGACGGAGATTCCGGGGCCCGTGTCTAAGAAGTACATTGAGGACCTCCATGAGGTCTTTGACACGCGCAGCTTGAACATGCTGACCGACTACACCAAGAGCATCGGCAACTACATCGCCGACCCCGACGGCAACGTCCTCCTCGATGTCTACGCCCAAATCGCCTCCATTCCCCTGGGCTACAACAACCCTGCCCTCATCGCCGCCGCCAAGACCCCCGACATGGTCAACGCCATCGTCAACCGGCCCGCCCTCGGCAACTTCCCCTCCCACGACTGGGCCTCGATCCTGCGCTCCGGCATCCTCAAGGCCGCGCCCCCCGGCCTCAACCAGGTCTTCACCGCCATGGCTGGCTCCGACGCCAACGAGACGGCATACAAGGCTGCTTTCATGTACCGCCGCCAGCAGGAGCGTGGTGGCCCCAACGTGCCCTTCACCGAGGAGGAGATCTCATCCTCCATGAACAACTCGAGCCCCGGCGCCGCCAACCTGTCCATCCTCTCCTTCAAGACGGGCTTCCACGGCCGCCTCTTCGGCTCCCTCTCCACGACCCGGTCCAAGCCCATCCACAAGCTCGACATCCCCGCCTTTGACTGGCCCCAGGCCACCTTCCCGCTGCTGAAGTATCCCCTCGATCAGCACGTCGCCGAGAACGAGGCCGCCGAAGCCGCGTCCCTCGCCGAGGTCGAGCACCTCATCAAGACGCACCCCGCGCCCCCCGCCGCCGTCATCGTCGAGCCCATCCAGTCCGAGGGCGGCGACAACCACGCCTCCCCGGCCTTCTTCCGCGGCCTGCGCGACCTGACCCTGAAGCACAACGTCCTCTTCATCGTCGACGAGGTCCAGACGGGCCTCGGCGCCACCGGCAAGCTCTGGGCCCACGAGCACTGGCACCTCCAGACGCCGCCCGACATGGTCACCTTTTCCAAAAAGGCCCAGGCCGCCGGCTACTACTACGCCAACCCCGAGCTGCGCCCCAACCTGCCCTACCGCCAGTTCAACACGTGGATGGGCGACCCCGCCCGCGCCCTCCTCTTCCGCGCCATCCTGTCCGAGGTCCGCGCCCACGACCTCGTCGAGCGCACCGCCCAGGTCGGCGCCCACCTCTTTGCCGGCCTCGAGCGTCTCGCCGCCAAGTACCCCGACCAGGTCGCCAACCTGCGCGGCAAGGACCGCGGCACCTTCATCGCCTTCGACAGCCCGCGCCGCGACGAGGTGCTCAAGACGGCCAAGACGCTGGGCGTCAACATTGGCGGCTCGGGCGCGAGCGCCGTGCGGTTGAGGCCCATGCTGGTGTTTGAGGAGGGCCATGCGGATATCCTGCTGGAGACACTGGAGACGATTGTGTCTTCTTGATGTGTCTTTCTGTTTAGGAAAAAAAAATTACAAGTAGTGATTCATCTTCGACAAGCGACGGACTATAAGAAAGCTATTGACTAGTTAATACAATACTGCATGCCAGACCACAATACTCCTTTCTCCCCCCCTCCGCTCTCACTTCTTCATGACAGACTTGGTTCGGTCCGCAAGCTTGTGCAGCTCGCTCGATGCCACACGCATCCTGCCCACAAGACCCGATGCCTTTCTTTCGCCTGCGGGCTGCCCAGTGGCAAGACTGGAGACTCGCTCTGGCACCTTGGCCTTGGACTCCATCTGTCCTCCCGCCTCCATCGCCTGCAGGCCTCCTCCCGTCTTGGCCGGTTGCTTCTCGTGTTGCGCGCTGGACCGCATGCTCACCATGGACATGGCCCTGTGGGCGAGCGTCTTGACGTGTTCCTTGGCTCGCTTGGTCCGCGTTGGGGCCGCAGGGCCTTCGTGTGACGGGGCCTCCGTCTCAGCGACGGTCGTCGACAATTCCTGGCGGGTCTCTTTGGGCCCGGGATTCTTCGTCTCGGTCGGAATCGCCAGCTTCTCCGCTTGAGCCTCTTCGGGCATGGCGGATGTGATCATCTCCGTCTCGGTCAGAGTCGCCAGCTTTTCCGCTTGAGCCGCTTCGAGCCATTCGTCTGTGAGAATCTGCATCTTGGTAAGAGACGTCGGCTTGTCCGCTTGAGTCTCTGCAGTCTCGACGGTTGTGGTGCTCTCCGTCTCAATGCGGGCAGGCAAAGGGGTTGAAGGAACCTTCTAAGACTCTTCTTCCTTCTTCGTCTCCTGAGCTTCGGGCTGTGGGGTAGTCTGCACGGGTGGCGGTGGAAGAACAACAAACTCGCCCTGAGAGTTCCTCTGCCAAATTGGAGATATGGGGCCGAAGGGCGGTCTTCTGTCCAGAATGTTCACGGACTCGGCGGCGGCAGACAAGGCGGCCAGCTTGATCATCAGCCACTGACTCCGAATCATCGCCTCGGTCTTCTTCATATCTGCGGTGGCAGCTCGGAAGGTAAAAACGTGGCCAGACTCGACTGGCCGGCCCGAAGAATCCCACATAATCGGTTTGGTCTCCTTGGGAGAGGTATCATCCGTGCCAGGCGAATCTTTGCCTGTAGGTTCATGGCCTGTGAGGTCTTTGTTCGTGAAGATGTCGCTCAGTGTAGCCGTCACCAATTCTTTCTCTTCCTCGGAATCGAGTTTCATCTTGTTGTAGCAGAGGCCCTCACTGGAATCGGTGGTATGCTTCGCTAGCTCTTCCACCATACGTCTTGGCATCCAATGTAGCTCGACTGAGTAGCTTGACCACTCAGATGTGTCGCTGCCCTCGGTATTGGGACCTTCTGCGGAGCCCGTTTCTCTGGACAAGCGAGTGCTGACCCTGGCTTCTGGCTGCTTCGCGGCCTTTGCCTTTGGCGTCTCCGGAGCTTCTTCGGTTGCTTTCTTCTTCTGTCCAGTCCGACTAGCACCGTCACCACGTGCTGCGTTTGTATCCAACGGTTTGACGGAGTTGTCGACAAATTTCAGGCCGAACCGGACTCTGGACCAATCGCGGTGCTGTGTCGGTGCCATGGTCAGCATGTTCCAGGCCATGTCGGAGCTTGCGATTTCGTCTCCGGGGCATAGAAAGCGGATGAGGTCCGTGAAACCGCTTCCAGGGAAGTTGGCGATAGAGAACTTTACCAAAGCTCGCCGTAGGGTCATCGCTTTGAAGGGAGAGTTGTTGACAGCGAAGGGCCAGATGTGACAAACATCCACTGATGGGGATTCTGTAAATAAGCAACGATTTCTGTCGCGTGTTTTCGCCGCTTTTCGCTGGGCATCAACTCGGCCAACGGCCCCAGTGGCTGCGGCCTGTCTGTTGGGAGTCCACGGGGCTTGAGATTCAGATTCAGACTCCAAGTCTGATTCGTCCTCTAGCTGGGGATATTTCTTCTGAAGGACTGTTGTATTTCGTTAGCCCAGCTCATTTCGTGATATAAAATAAGATATAGGGAAGACAGGACGGAGGACAAAAGAGGGACGGGGGATAATAGAGGGACGGGAGACGAAAGAGGGACGGGGGATAATAGAGGGACGGGGGATAATAGAGGGACGGGGGATAATAGAGGGACGGGGGACAATAGAGGGACGACGGCCATGAAGGCCAGACGGAGATGACTGTGGTGACGATAGGAGAAGGTAGAAGAGCTTACAGTGGCATAGTGCAGGCTCGACAGCCTTCATTTGTTGACACCACCATGTTACTTCATAATCATCCAGCCGTTGTTCCAACTGCGAAAGGCTGACGCAGAAGAAAAGAGCAAACTGCATCATGTTGAGAGAGAAGTTGCGAAGCTCGTCCTCCGTCCAACCAGGCAGCTCCTCTAGGTAAATAGTACCTTCATCAGGTATGGAACGAATCTTCGCTTGCACACAGCAAGCGATCGCTAGCCGCCGAGGAATCTCAGCGTCGATCTGAGATTGCTGCTCTTCTGGTCGCCGAGCATCGTTGACATCCCACGCACGATTGGGGTTGTTGATAGCTCGCGTGGATCGATGCCAGTCAAGCCCCGAATGGAAGGCATGCCTGGTCGTAGTCGAACGATCCAGAAACTCCTCGAGCGCTTTTAGGTAGTCTTCGCGGTTCTTCTCCGTGAGAGAAAGTTCCCAGGTAACCATCTTGACAAATTTCTGGGTTGGTGATATCTGCGAGTGTGTGTTGTGGGAATAGAAGGATGGATGGTTGAAGAAGGTAGAGACTTGTTGGGAGTTGAGCGCCTAAGTAGGAAAGGGCGAGCTTCATCAAAATAGGAAGGCACCTCAAGGTAGGTAAGAAAAAGAGGGGGGGGGAAATTGTCGTTCATTCACTGGCCCTGCCTGCAAGGCATCCGCTTACTCAAAGAATGTGGCTTCCCCTTGTGGTACCTACCTATGTAGGTAGGCATCTTACTTTCTTTGTACATACGTAGTGACGACCAAATCATCAATGTTTTTACAGTATCCTCTTTGCGTGCACATACAAAGTTTCTGAAATGCAAATGACACACCGACATGACACAGCACGTAGTTGCATTGAGGTTGATGCTATAGACCTCGTCGGCTTTGGTATTCTCTATTGTCATAATAGGCCCGGTCGTCCAGTTTTGTTTTGGAGTATCATCACCAGCCGGGCATAACATACTATCTCTCGCTCTGTAGTGCTTCGTCTGACAGATCTGTCACCCGCAGCCTTGAGATGGCAAGCCTTTTGGGAATCGGACTTGAAGGATGATTTCTTCAATTTTGCATCAGGCGAATTCTGGAGGTTTATCATAACTAATGAGTCAAGGCTTTTTAACTAAGGCTAGAGTGTAAAGGTTTCCTAGTTTCAAAGTAGAACAAGATTGAATGGTTACTGAAAGATCATACAAGATACAAGATGGACTAAATTAAAGAGAAGAGGAAAGGACGAGACGGCGGAGGCGGGGAGGCGGGGCAGACGGGGGTTGGGGGGATCAGGAGGAAGAAACCCGGACAATGATGTATTTACGAACAGGTTCCAAAAAGTGCCTCGATAGGGCGCAGCTGATCAAACCAGAACGATCTTACGGAATCCTAGTATAGCCTTCCTAGCTGTCGCAGGTCCATGCAGAGAAACACAGAAAACTGCATGAGGGTGAAGGAGAAGTTGCGATATTCATCCAGATGATGGTCGGCAAACTCTCCAGTAGAAATAGGCGGCTCGAGGGCCATGGCGTTAATATCGCTTCTCACGGAGCAAGGAACTTCTAAGCGTCGAGGAAGTACGTCTACCATTTGCGATGGCTCCTCCTACAGCCGAGGCATACCGACTACCGAGACATGCGTGGGATCCTTGATCTCTCGCGAACATTGAAGAATGGGCTTCACTGGCTCAGCAGCTACCTGCGTGGTACGAGAGTCGTCGAAAACCCCCATCAACGCAGCCTTGGACTCTTCCATCTGCGTCGGCGTGACGGGATTTGTCCTAGTGGCGACCATATTAGATAGTTGGTGGGCGGGATGGTTGATGGTGATATAGGTGGTGGTAATTGCAAGGTTGGGAAGGCAAGACACTAATGTGCCTACGATACTCAATGCTCAGGTCGGTCGGTACCTGAGGTAAGGTAGGTAGGTGGACAAGGTAGAGAACCTAGCTGAGGCGTTGTGGCAATTGATAGGGATGACCCAAGGTGGAAGGGAAGCTCGATACTCTCAGGAATAAAATAGAGAGAGTGTCTCAACAGACCCCAAAGTGTGTCGATGATCTACTCACCTTGCCTGCATGTAAGGCAATTGCCTCCGAGGATTTAGCTTGGTCGTCCTTTCCATGCCTGTTGGAGTATGACAAGGGCGCATGCCTCTTCGTAAGTTCGCCGAACATTCCCTTAACGTCTGCTAACATGTGAAGGTTTCCAAGCCTCTTCGTGGACTCGCCCAATACATTTAGCGCCGCGTCGCCCTGTAGTTGACCGACCAAGGTCTCGTCAGTCTGAACAACTGCACCCCCAAGAAGTGAGCCCGGTATCTTGCTCGGCTCGCCGAGCTGATTGAATGCTTTAAGAAGGTAGCCTATTGAGGCGCCGACCCCTTGAACTGCGGTCAACAACCCGACGCTGTAAGTTGTGCTAACGGCTTTGGGCTCTTCTTTGCTCACTATAGCAGTGATTCTTGCTGAGACTTCGTCGACCCGTGCCCTCATGGCTCTTTCGCTGCGCTGCTCTGTGAGTTTATGCCGATTCTTCTGCGTCTCTTCGCCGACTAACCCTTACAGGTCAAGCCCTTATCCGCCAGCGCTATGGAGGAGGCCATTGCAGTCTGATAGCCGGCATACATTATGCCCTGCAAGAAGGCCGACGCCCTTGGGATTGCCATCTAGGACTGGGAGTACGAGTCAAGGTATACATGCATAGTGGCAACCCAATCATTAATTTACTTAACCTCATCGAAGATAGAGCAAAAGTTCGACTACAACACGGGTATGAGAACAAAAGCGAGTGTTGGCGTCTAAAAGTTTGATAACACGCGAATCAAAAATCATCTTGCTCATAAAGGTTGGCCGAATAGCAATCGTCCTTGCCACCAGTACATTAATATTCATATAGCTATTTATTTATTCTTCGGTGATCTCCTCAGAAGGTCCGGTCCAGGTAGCGAGAATGTCGTTCTGGATGAACTGTTGTCTAGAAACGGCTTTGCTATGGCTGGTTTGTACTTGAAGTGGAGGTGGTGTACTTTGACGATCTAGTCATCGGTTTTCGCGGGCATCTTATAGCGCTGGTCCTGTTCGGAGAGGGTGCCAGGAGCAAGGAGCAATTCAGTCCAGGCCACACTCCAAACCAGCCGGGTCAGAAATGAATGATTCGTACGTTGACGCGGAGGACTGTCGTATTAAGACACTTTAGGGGAATGGATAAGCCTGGCATCGATGGCAACATGAAATCCGATATTGGATTTCGTCACTCGAGTCCGAGGGAAAGAAAAATGAGGCGAAGGTGGTAAGTGACATGTTGTGTGGTGGCTGCTTAATATAAGGTAGTTCAGAGTGTTGCCTACGTAGCCAGCTAGTAATAAGTCAGTAGTCTTAACTCAGTCGATCTACCAAAGGAAGGCCTGTTGTTGCTCGGTATCCAGCAGAAAGCTTCAATTCAACTGCAGCTGAATAGTGACTAAGGCGTTCCTTAGTCGAATGCGATTAGTTGGTGTGATAAGGCTGCTTGCCCCCTGTGGTGATTCTAAGTGTATGATATGCATACGAGGTATATGGAGGAGAGAGTCTGGGCTTGGCACAGATGCCACCTTCCCACCTCTCCAAGACAGAAACAAAGCTTGACTACCCTGAAGGATACCAGAACTGACGCAAGGGTTGGCGTCCAGAAAGGTTCATGACCCTTTCCGAGGTGCAAATTCTTTTCTCAACAGAAAACCCAAGTAAGCCTTCTCTATACTGCAACGTCAATGTAAATAGTCGGTTGCTGAAAACCCAGCACCCTGACCTCGCGGTTCCCACGAATTATGCCGATAAGCCTGTGCCCTGTGAGATTCGGGGGTATTAATTTCCAAAGTAGCAGCCAATCCCTGGGGGCAACGTGGACGCGTGACAAAGGCAGTGTAGGCTGAGAGCGTCGGACTTTTAGGTCTCGGTGGTGGGCAGAATGGTCCGATGGTACCAGATTTCCGGCGCAGGAGCACAAACAGAGTCCCGTAAAAGCATGAGTAGCCTGGCCCTCCACGTCTGTGTGCTGACCAGAAACCATGTTCAGGGACGAGAGCCTGCCCGGGATGGATTTGGTATAGCGAGGGAGCCAGCCCGCGACTCTTCAATGGGGGACCATCGGCCCAAAATGTGTCTCCAATGAAGCTGCCACCAAGGGCTATCGTGCAAGCCCCTCCTGCTGAAGTGGCTGCATAGGAGCCAAAACCCTCTCCCGCGAAGGCGAAGGCCCCGAAATGGGGGGCGAATCGGGCTGTCGCCGTGAAGCCTGTTGTGTTCCATGTGATGATGTGACGCCTGTCTCCCGCGGCGCTAACCTTGGCGTTCGGTTATACGACTCCAGAGCCCCCTCCACCTCACCTGTCTACAATGAAAATTAGAGATGGTCGAGAATCCAGCGCGTCAGGGACTGGCGCGCTATTGGGGGGACTTGCCGCCTTGTTGACCTTGTCAGCGTTCGAGGGCCGGCCTCTCTTCCGCCCAAGTTTCGGGGAGGTTTGCGGCCCCGGAGAGGCGCTGAAGGATTTCCGCGAGGCTGCAGGAGTCTGAATATGACCGTGAGGGTATCCTGCCACGCCGGACATGGAGCTTGTAGAATTCCCTGGGACATGTGGTGCCTGAGGAGGCGGCTCGGTGCGCGGCGCCAACTGAGGCAGTACAGGACGCAATGACTTAGCCTTGTCCGCGCGAGAGGGCCTGCCTCTCCGCTTCGCCGCGGGCACCAGTTGCGTTTCACCAAGAGCGGGTGGTCCTGTTCTTGGGGGGCGCGGTCGAATATTGACATGTTGGGCGCTGCCTGACAAGGACGACTGATTCAATAGCGATGGGGCCGGCAGCTGCGCGGCTGGTGTCAAGGTCGATGGTTGTGTTGAGTGCCCAGGAGAGGGAGGCAGGACGCGCCGCTTGGAAGGCACCTCCTGCAGCTCGCCCATGGACTTTCGCTTCAGGTTTGGTCGCTCTACTGTAGTTTGGAACATGGCGTCGGCAGCCGCTAGGCACTGGTTCACAGTGCGACCTAACGCTACGAGTCAACAGCCGACTCGGCGAACACGGGGACGGACATGTATACGTACCATGGGGCAGGGGCATCTTTAGCCAGTCTGGTTCAAATTCCTTGAATCCCTTGACGAGATTGACGAGGATATCGACGTCAAGCCTGCTCTGCTTGATCATCTCGGAAAGAATGAACCGCTATAGCGCCGCCTAAGTCAGTCTGCTGTCGATGGAACGGCAGGATCTATCTCAGTGGAACAAATATGTACCTTCTCGTCGTCCGTGAACTGGGCATCCATATTGTCGGGTCTGTTGTGTTATTCAAACACGCTATAGTGCGAACAGGCCTGCAAGTCCCCGTGCCTGGTGTCGGGATGGGCATGGGCCGTAGGGGAGGTCGTTGATCCGTCTTGTCGTCGTCGTCGTCGTCGTCGTCGTCGTCGTCGTCGTCGTCGTCGTCGTCGTCG
>NW_021167513.1:0-9430 GCF_003724135.2 Verticillium nonalfalfae | reverse complement strand
TTCCTGCTGAACCTCTCCTCCGATCTGTACCTCGCGCCGCTGCCAGAGTGCCTTGGCGAATGAATCACAGGCCTCCAGGCAGCCAGTCCTCAGTGGGTGCAGTGCTTGCAGGGGCTAGGTACCCCTGGCCACTTTTTGGCAGGAAGGGCAAGAAATGAGCAGGGGGGGGGTCACTACCGCCAGCAGAATCCCACCACACTACAGACGCAGGCGCACCTCCCCCATCCTCCTCGAGACGCGTCGATATAAGACTCTCACATACCGCCTCTTGCTGCCATCACGAACTCCTGGTCTAGACCTTCCTCTCACTACCACATCCACAACCAACATTACCACACACTACTCGCACCGCCACCTATTTTTTTCTACTTCACCAACCATCCACGAACACTCAGCCCTCCCTCCCTGGCATATAACGTTGGATACCCTCTCCAGATGTCCTCATGTACTTGAAGCCATCCGATCGTCAAAAACCCACACCCAACTTTGACTCTGCCGACTGATACTCGACACCCAACAACGACAACCATCACCACGCCCTACGTGCACATCACCAACAAATTCCTCACCAGGCGAACAAGCCGACACAACCACACTCCAGAGGCCCCCCAAACCGCCACCATGTGCACCTCGGAGCTCTTCACTACCAGGTACGCCGACGGCACCGAGAAGCTCAGGCGCCAGGACAACCGCTGCTCTCAGGTTCCGCCTGGCTTCCTCTGCGCCAACCCGCGCATCGTCAACCACCCCACCAACTACGAGACCACGGCCTCATCACACCTCCCTCCCACCCCGCGCCTGACGCCCTACGGCTCCCCGCGCCCCTCCACGCCCCTCGCCTACTCGTCTGCCAATGAGTCTGACAACTCACGCCGCAGCTCCGACCGCAAGCGTGTCTACATCTCTGGCCAGAAGGTCATTGACGTGACTCGCAAGTCTGGCAAGGCCCGAGCCCGTGATGAACGCATCATCATCGTCGACGGGCCTCCCACCCCTCGCACTCCGCCTCAGCACTTTGGTATGCCCTTCACCGCGCCTTCGTCGCCGAGGACGGGATACCAGATGGCATCTTCCCACTACGCCCGCCGCGAGCGGGAGCACGACACACTCCGCCCCATCATTGTTGACGAGAGGCCGAGCCGCCACGTCCACTTTGACGCAGCACCCGCCGCCTACCAGCCCTCCAGCTCCCGCCGACACCACGTGGTGGAACCAACCTACGTTGCCCCCTCGTCTGACGATGAGCGTCGCCGTCGCCGCTCACGCCGCGAAACACGCTACCACGACAACGAAGAATACCAGCGCCAGGCTGACCGCGAGCGGGCCGCCGAGCTCGAGCGCATTGTGGCTGCGCGAGAGAGCCGCCGCCAGCCCCAGCAGGAGGCTGACCCCGAGCTTGACCGTAACATCCGCAAGGCCGAGCGCATCGCCCGTCTTAACGAGCGAATCGATGCCCGCCCTGCCGTGCCCATCCCTACACTGAGGCGCACAGCAACCGACTTTACCGGCGAGGAACGTGAGCGTGAGCTGCGAGAGGCAGTTCGCGGTCTCGACCTCGGCGACAGACCCCTACGACGTTCACAAACAAACACTGCTTTACCCCGCCGCGAAGCGCGGAGGGAGCAGCAGGCCATCGAGGAGGAAGAGGAGGCGCAACGCAGGCGCCTGGCCGAGAGGATGATGCCACGCCGACGAGCCACAGTGGGCCCCGGCAGCAGGCGGCACCGAGTCCTGTACGATGATGGCGTGTACCGTTGGGAGTAAGAATGGTGTCGCAAGCGGCTGTATTTTTTTTTCGTGCAACATGTCATAGACATTTCCTTTGTCAAGCGTTGCATTTGGGCCAGGATGATAGCACTGGCGGCGGGGATATTGGGAACGCCCGGTTTTGGCGATAAGGATACCACATGAGATTGGCATATCTCCAGGGATTGGATAGTTTAGAATCTTGGAAATCAAGCACGATTCTGCACTCCACATGTTGCCTGCAACCACGTCTCGGGTCTCTGAATGTCTTGTGATGGTCTTGATGGGTGCATGTCTCACTCTTTCGTCAACGTCGTAACTCTAGGGGGGGGATGAAAGGCAGGGTGCACCTTGATCAGTCAGGATACGAGGCCCCTGGTCCCGGCCATGTCGATCCCCGAGTCTTTCGGGGACCGTCGATCACCACGTCTGTCTTTCCCCACGCGTCCGCTTCACCTTTTGGCACATCCAGGGTTCTCGAGAACGCACTGTCCCTTTGTCCGATTCTGGCAACGCACAACCAAGGAAGTGGCTGACATGAGTCGTCTGCTCTTTTTTTCTCTTGTCTCTTTCTTTTCTCCAAGTGGCTCGCGAATCGCCTCGCCTGCCTGCCGATTCGTCACCGTCGCTGATCGCACGACTGCAGGTGGCAGATCTGGGAATTTAGGGCCCAGTGCCGGGGTCATCCCTCGACATGTGCAGAATAGAGTCTAAGCGGGACAACCGCGCAGATAGGCAGGCAGGCAGGCAGGCAGGCAGCGGGAACGGGTTTACGGGGGTTCATTGATTGTCAAAACCCCCCCAGCGCAGGCGGGGAGGGATGCCTGGAGATGCCCGGGCTTGAGTACAATGGCCCCGGCGTGGTGTGGTCCCGAGACTTTTTCTCCTCGATCAAGAGGGGGGTGGTGGGCGGAGGTGGTACGCTGGTTTTTTGCCGAAATGGCGATGCTATCGTTGTCCTTGCTGGGCATTTCGTAAGCGGAGAGAGGGATGCCCCACCAGACACGAAGTTGCACTTTTGGCCTTTTGCCGGTCCTCCGCTGGTGGCGAGAGAACGCGAGGATGATGCGACGTGGAGAGGTAGGTAAGACCTCGAAACCGGAAACCTGGATACCTGCCAAGGTTGGACGGCACCACTTTCTCAGCACGGGCTGGCGAGCGGGTCTGTTGTCTCCCGTGGTGCTTTGCTCTACCGCAATGCCATTGTTCCAGTACGGGCTTTTTTTGGGGGGGCTTGCGAGGCCATCGCAAGCTGAGGTCTCGGTTGGAGTGGGTTCACAAACGCCGCTGAGGGGGGTCATGCGGCCTGCCAGCGGCGGGATTCGGTGTCGTGGGGGAGGGGATCAGGACGCGCGAGGGTGTAGTGGTGTGCCTTGCCGAGTGACGCATTCTGTCGGTGAGCTTGGTGGGGTGTGTGGCTCGGGTGCTGCTAGTGGCTGGTCATGTGGCTGGAGAACGGCATTTGGGGGACCAGCATCGCCAATGGCCGCACTGCGAGATGATCAGGTCTGAGACCGCATGGGATGGTTGTGGTTGCATTGCATGCGTCTCGCGACGGTCCGCAGGCCATGTGAAATATGACCGGAAGATTGTCTCGGTACCTAGCGAAGTGTTACCTCGCTGGGGAAGAAGGGCGAGGGACTCTTTCTTGATGGGCATTTCCCGGTGAGTCGACTGGCTTCATGGTTCTCTACAGCGGGGCCCTCTCTACTCACATCAGATCCGTGGTGTCAGATGTCGAAAAGGTCAGGCGGTCGTCTCCTGGACCTTATTGATGTCGCCGGCTGGGTGATGATGGAGTCCCACGAGTGGAGCCACGTCGTTGCTGTGTCTCATATGTTAATTGGACCTGTTGCCGAAAGTTCACGAGAGGCAACATTGTCACGGCGGCCGATTGTGGTCGGACAAGGCTTTCGAGTTGGAGGGGGCTGATAGTATGCACTGCGTTCTCGATTTTCTATGATACCTAATGTCGACCCGGTACGCGAATAATTGACGACGGGCGCCTCCAGTTTTCAACTCTTAGAGCAACGTCCCACCCAAAAACAGTATCAACGAGTGCGAAAGTAGATATTGAGCTTGAGCAGGTACACGTGCTATTTTACAACTATACTCCAAAGCCGCGTCATCCTTTCGCTCTGGGGTTTCCTACATCATATCTGCAATGGCAAGTATCAGCAGCAGCTATACATCCGTCCTCGTACAATCCCTAGGTAGGACTGTGAGTGGGTGGGACAGACTGTCGAGTCACATTGGGAAAATGCGACGGCAATGCCGTATCTTCCGGTATACACGAATCCATGAGCCTTCAACATAGCCTCTGTGCCAGGACGTATAAAATGTTACTTTGCATCAGGCTGATAGAGTAGACGAACAGAATTGCCAAGTCTCGCGGTTTTCATGGAGGCCTTTAACCTGGGTCGGCTACCATCTCATGCCTGAGATTTGTCTGTTTAGTCAGAGCGTGGAGTGAAGGCACGACTACATGGTGTTATTGGAGACAGTACAAGGTAACGTTGCAATATATGTGAATGAAATCAACCAGAAAATCGCGATTAGCGATAGTGATGCAGAGCAACAGAGATCTTTCCACAGGTTGACGGGCGTGGATAGTAAACAAACAACACTGGCCAGTCGCCCAGTGGGAGAACCGCACTACATGGCTCTTCAGCCATGACAGCACCCCACAACGTCTTCCCTCTCCTTCCTTCCCAACAACCCCCGTCCACCAACAACTCCACGAAATTGCAATTGACGCGTGACAAAATATTTCTACAAATAATCAACTCACCTCTCCCGTACCCATTCGTGTCTGGACCCATACACGAACTCATTGCTTCTCCGTTGCCAGATTGGCACGTGAAGAGCTGGTCGTCTTTCACGCCATTCGAGATTCGACTTCTCCATCGTTTGAGCCGTCTAGCGAGACCCAGACAGTCTTTCAACCTGCATAACAAGCTTGATCCTCAGGTACGCCCTCAAGCGCCATTATATTGGCACCCAAAAATCGTTCCTGATTCGCAGCAGGACACATTAACTTCCTCCCTACCATCGTTGTTCTGTCGTCAAAGGAAGTTGACCTGTATGAGATTCATCTGCTGTTGAGTCGAGGGAAGATAACGTCCATCGTCATGTGCCACGTTGGAGACATTATCTGCTTTTTCTGCGACACAAAAATAGCCACGAACGCCCTCATTCAGCGGTGCGAGGCCTATGCTCTCAAGTGTTTTGGGCTTCAAGAGATTGAGGAAGAGGAGATCCAGACTCATTGGCAAGACTTCTCGTGTTTTCTACCACGCGATACTCCTGTTCCGGTCTTCGATTACGAGGAGTGCCCCTTCAAGCGCGTCGGGTCATTCAAGGTCTACGACTACCCTTGCCCTAACCCAGCTTGCAAAAAAAGACTCACACAGCCTTCGGTCAACAAGATCCCCAGAACAACCCTTCGAAACTGTGATTGGGTCTCCAACTTCTACGCGTCTGGTCTCATGCCCATTGTCCAGTGGTTCAACACGTACCTCGCGAACTGTAACGAGAGGAACAATATCCATCGACAGCTCATTGCTCCGCACGCGGTGAATACTCACATGACTCCTTTGGTAAGTGCTTAAGGCCTTATTCGCGTACCTTAACTTTACGTGGCTGATTTAAACTAAAGGAGACCATTGCCGGCCCCGTATATCGCGATCTAACAGCCGAAGAGCTCGTCAAGCACGCCATGGGGCAAGAGAGAAATCTTCCCAATGGGATGACCGGAACCTACGTCGACAGCATTCCTGTCAAGACTACTCCGGCTGCTGATGTAGTCTGTGACGATGATGGATCACTCTTTGGCGATGATGGCCAAGATACCAATTTCGCCAGCCTTACTCCTTCCGAGCCTGAAGCTGTGATCAACAGCTCATCAACCAATTACCACCCTGACCCTAGGCCTGATTGGTATGATGCTGCCGGAGAGGCAGACTTAAGCATGGCCGCTAGCCAGCCAGGCAAGAACTACGCCACCGCCAACTCAACCCAGGCGGTTGTCGCAAGCTTGTCTTCGCAGACCCCAGGACAGGGACATGTTGAAGCCGGAGCTTAGAACGCTCCAACAGCTTCCAACGTCAACCCTAACATAAGCCATCTTGAACAGACAGATAGCGGAGAGATCAGCTTCGAATTCGAGGACGTCACTTTCTGCGGCGATGAGGATGAACAGGGAGAACTCACTTCTGTAGTGCCTCCTCAAGCTGCAACAGTGCTAGTCACTCCTGACCCTCCGGCATTCCACCCACAACAGCAGGCCAAGAAGGCCCAGCGTCAGCCTCCCCTGCCCATCGCCATTCCTCGCGTACCTCTGATGGCTAATTCAATCTTGGTCTCAGGGGATGTTCAGAGTTTCTCCCAGAATCTTCGCGCTGGCGGTTCCGGGGCTGTGAGTCGCACTGGGAAAGCCCCTGAACATGGTTATCACGACAACGCTGCGCTAGCGGGCGTGTTACCGCTTGCACTGCCCACAGGCGGAACAAGCGATGTAACCGTTGTTACCAGTGCGCGTAACTATGAGAGCCCTAGCAAAGATGGCAAGAAAACTACCAAGAGCAAGAAGAAAGGCCGCACTTCTGTCGACAGTGCCGCCGCAAACAAACGTCAGCAGGCTCTGCTCAAGTCACTTGCCGAAAGCGAGGCTGCTCGGATGCGCAAGAACGGTGCTGCAGCAGCTGCAAACTCGACCACATGGCAATTCTCTGGTTCTGTGTCACCAGTGAAATGTCGCCGTACTTTCTCTCCGGACCTCATGGTTCAAGCTGATATGAAGGTGAACCCTGGCAACTACATTACCGAACCACACGTCAACCAATCTCCTGCTCAGCCAAGTGGATTCAATGTCGTGGTTGACACCGCGTTCAACAGCAGCAACGTCCAGGGTTCTGTCAGCTGCTCGATGGCCCCGATCCAGAGCAACAAAGGCTTCATCAACGACCCTCCAGCGCAGGGTCACGCTACCACCAGTACAATTCATGATTCTCCTACTGGGCCACCTAGGTTCCACCAAGGATCGACCCAAGTCATCAACTACCAGCCTCAGCATCTTCAGGGCAATTCGTTTCAGCACGATCGTGGCTCACACCATGGCTGCAACTCGTCGCCAGCGGGGGCTCATCCTGCCATGAACCTCGACGGCCAGCAGCATAGCAACGACTTCTTCTGCCATGGAGGGATAGCAAACAAACACAACGGCAACCCCGAGGGGGGTTTCATTGACAACCCTATTCAGCATAACTTCCCAACCGGAGGGGAACAAAATGTGCCTCACGACGCGGCCAATCCAATTAGTATGGACACCACCAACTCCGACATCGCTATTGACCCCCGCCTCTGGGAAGCTAGTCGGGTTGCGTACTTGAACGACACCACCGATGCTGAACTCGCCAGCATGGGCTTCGTCCGTGCCAATGCTCTTCCCACCCCACAGTCCGCGGAAAAATTGGCCGCCAACACGTCTCAGTATCCCGAATCCAACGTGGGCACCTGGGTTCAGCAGAACTCCCCGACGTTCGGTTCGAGTAGCAGCGGTGGTTGTATCTCGCCCTTCAAAGGCCATCACATCGGCACTGCGGGAGGCGATATCGATGACCATGCGTGGGACGCGGTTGACCTGGGCAACAAATCACAGCCCAGCCGCCGCACCAGCAAGAAGCGAAAGAGCAGCAAGGCGAGCTGCCTCGATCTCTATGGCCCCACGACTGAACAGCCTCCACCCATTATGACAGAGGCTATGCGCGAGGCTCTCGTTTCTCAAGGCAGCGGTGGTGCTACTGCTCCCATTGGAAACATGGCGGAGCCTATTGCTGCTGCTGAGGGGTCCATCGTGGAGAATCGGGCGCAAATGGAGAGAATGGAGCTCGTCAGAGTGATTCAAGAGGAACAGAGGAAGTTTCAGGAACAGCAAAAGGCTGATTGGGAGGCGTTCGAGTTGCGTATTCAGCATATCCTGCAGGGACATGGTGGTCAGTGAGCCAAGATAGGGAGACTTTTTGTATCTGGTAGACACGAGCATTGACAGACGATAGGTGCTTCCCAATGGGCCCGCCCTACGAGTACTTGTTACTGTCGTCATTCTCACTCATGTACCTAGGTATGATTAATTCTCTGCAGAGCAAGAAATCGGTACATAACTTCCCACTGAAGTCATCCGCATGCCAGCAAAGGTTGAAGATCCATTTAAACGAGTGATACCAGAAGCCGAACCATGTCATGGCAAAGAGATCTTCGAGACTATCTAGAATGCATAATAGATCAAGGTCCCCCCCCCCCGCTTGATTGACAATTGAGGTCTGTCAAAACATCTGAAGCGCCTTGGAAAAAACAATTGCAAGACAACAGCCGCAAGTCGATTGTGGCTGGCACTCTTCGACATACCACAACGAGGACCTGTCGAACGCCAAGCCAATCGACACCCAGATCTCAGTTCGGGGCATGTGCATTGAGCTGCATGAACGGGCAGCGTTGGATTTGGCGGTGAGACCAGGCAGCGGCTCGTGGGTCTGATCTGGAGTGTGCCATCCAATAAGCAGGTGTCTCGAGTGGATGTCAGAAATCTGACGATCGATTATGCTGCCCGGACAAACGAAGGAACTCAGTCGACGGCCAAGACGAGAAGCGAGATGTACAACCCATGTTGAAGCTGCTGCTGTTCAAAGGCGTCCCGGATTTGTTGAAAGGAAGCTGCCAATTGTGGCTGGAGAGAGACGCGGACAGTGAGAAGGGATACACACGCTTGTGGCTCGTGCGCTGTGGGTTGCCCGTGGTAGCCAGTGACGGAGCTAAGCCTCATTAGGAAAGGCGCGATGCCAGCGCAAAGGAGGGCCGGAGCGATCCACAATCAACATTGATCGCAGTCATTTGGCTTTCGGATGCGGCCTGACGAGACTCCCTTCTACATCGACAACCCTCGCGACAACACCGCGACATACGCCTAGCGACGACACGGCAGCGGCATAGGTAAGTGAGCCGCCCGTGATACGACCGTCGACAAATCGACCACGCGACAGCCCTCCGACACCAAACGACCGCTGCGACCGATCGCAGCTCGAGGTGCATCCCGCCCCCTCGATATTGGCGTGCACCCCAACCACCGCCCTTGGGTCCATTCCGAAACCCAATCCCGCAATTTCCTACCAAACGGACCTGACACCTATCGCCAGCGACAGACCACGTCGCCAGAGCATCTCGACCGTTTTGCCAGCATCTCTTTTGTTTGGCAGCATTTCCAACTGTTATCACCATTCTCGGTCTGCAGCGCAACTGACCGACCGACGACCCCCGAGCAGCGAGCAGCGAGCAGCGTCGTCATCCCTGCCCCCCCAACAGTTTCACATGCGATTCCAAGCCAGCGCCTTCGACAACGCGCGCTGAACACCAACCATGGCCGAACCACCTTCGTCGCCCCCTGGCGAGTCTGCCTCCGCCGAGGACTCCTTGTCGTGGTACAAGTCGCAGTATGAGGTGCTTGAGCAGGAGCTCGCTGAGTTCAGAGAATCGAGCAAGGAACTTGAGCAGGAGCTCGAGAAGGACATCGAGCAGGCTGAAAAGAGGGAGCGTGGGCTCCAGGAGAAGGCGGAGAGCCTTGCATTCGAGGTCGAGGAGTGGAAGGTGCGTCTTGGCTCATCCCTTTGCTCGCCGAAGTAGAGGGGCACCC
>NW_021167512.1:0-9445 GCF_003724135.2 Verticillium nonalfalfae | reverse complement strand
TTTTAATCTTAAATTAATTCTATTAAAGCTAGATATTTACTTATTAATATTAATATTTTTATTATTATTTTATAATTTCATATAACCTTAGATAAATTAAATATTTATAATTATTTAAAAAGTTAATTTAAAATTTAAATTTATTAAAAATCGAATCTTTTATTATTAAAGAAGCTCTTTAATATTAATTCTTAATATTATCGATTAATTTACGAAAAAAGTATAAGTAATTATATATTATTATACCTTTATAAGCTAAGAGGTTAAGTATTTTTATAATAAAAATATAGTATTAAGCTAATATTATAGAATAAAATAAGTATAATTTAGATTCGGAGGGAGTATATTATAAATTAATAAATAAGACTAGAACTCTTAGAGAGAGGTAAATATATAGATAATAGAAGAAACGTATTAAAACCCGAGTATAATAACTTATATTACGCCGAAGAAACGGAGCTATAGTATCTATAGAAAGATTAATTATAATATAAGAACTTCTTAATTAATTATATTAGAGTTAGATAATAGTAATAAGTAAATTTTAATATAATCTAATATCTTATTATTATATTATTAATTAAAAAGGTTAAAAAAGTCGAGGTAGGTAGCCTACTCGACTATATAGCCTACTCGACTATAATATATATTATACCTTTCTATAATATTACTAAGATTTCGAGTTAACGTATTAAGCCTATTAATTATAAATAAGAAATTAATAATTATTATTAAGCTAAAATACCTAATATTATTATTAGACTTAGAGACTTATCTAGGAATAATAAGATAATTATATAGATTTATATTATATTATTAATTAAAAGTTAAATTATTAGAAGATAGAAAGATAGTTTTACTTAAATAATTCTATAAAAAAGGTAAAATCGATTTTTAAAAGAAAATAAATAAACGTACTTAAATAATATATACCTCGAAGTAGACCTTTATCTTAATAGGAGAAGAAAAAAAAGTATTTTATATTCTATAATAAGAATTAATATAACTAACTTTACTATATTACTATAACTTTAATAGAATTATATTCTTTAAAATAGATATTAATAATAAAGGTTTTAGATTTTATATATTCTATATAAATACTTATTAAGATAATAGATATATTTCTAAGAAAGTAATATAATTAGTTATATTCTTTAATAAATTAACTATAAAATTAAAGGCCTTAATTAAGGCTATAGAGCTAGAGATAGTTTATCTAATATAAGTAATATAGAAACTATAGATATTAATCTAATCCTATTAATACTAAGTAATTATATTAATAGACTATTAAGTATTAAAAGGGATAATTAACTATATTAGTCTTATAATAATAGATATTAATAAATCGAACCTAAGATTTATATTAATAGTAACCTACTTAAGTTAATTCTGCCTTAATATAATATATATACTTAATAAGACGAATCCTATCCCCGATACTCTTTTAAGGCTACTTATTACTAAGGATAAGTTATATTAACGGGAATAAGACCTTAAGCTATAGTTATAAGTTAACTATAAACTAGACGATATATAGGATAACTCTATATTACGGGTATAGTGGATAGGTAATAAGTGGAGCCTATTACGTAACTATAAGGTTAGTGATTACGGGATCGTAATCCTCTCGGTAATTACGGAACTATAATCACCGTTAAGCGAATACTATATAGTGATTACGGAATAGTGATTACTAGCCTATATAACTCTTAATTATATAACTAGGAGTTATAATATATAGAGAACCTCTAGAGCACTTCCTATTAAAGGAGGGTATCTTAATATAATACTATAAACTAAGTATTCAAGGTTTAAGATTATAAATCCCTATAATTATAATTATATTAAATAATAGTAATTAGTTTAAATAAGCTAAATCGATTATATATTATATAGCTAGGAGAGTAATCTATACTTTAAGTCTTAAAGAGAAAATTTACTAGAAAATTCTCTTTAGGAATTATATTAATTTATTTATTTATTAAAGTATTAGATTAATACCTAAAGACCTTCTAGCTATTTAGCTTAGATAATTAAGAGTTTTACTTTAGAGAGGCCCTATTAATAATAGAAGAAAAGGAATTTAATATAGAAGTTAAGAAGATTTTATAATAGAATCTTATATTATCCTTTATTATAGCTTATATCTAAGTAAAGTAATAAATATTTAGGAATAGTTTTATATAAGTATTAATATAATAGATATTTAAGCTAGAATATTTCCCTCGGGCTATAGACGATTAACGAAAAGTATATAAAAAAGTAATTATTAAAAAAAGGGACCTAGAAACCCCTAAAGTATTATAAGGATTATAATCGCTAAGAGATAATAACCCTAATAAGCGAAATTATTAGTAAATTAAAGAGATTACGAACTTTATCTTTAATTAAATAATAGAGCTTAAGGTTAATAATATTAAGAAGGCTAATAATAAGACCTATAATTAAGGAAGAATATAGAATTAGAACTATTATTCTAAGAAATATATTATTCTATAGTTAACTATATACCTTAAATACTATAAATAAATACTATTAATTATTAAATAACTTAAGTAATTATAATTATAATAATAGTTTAATATTAATAAAGGAAATACTATTTTAATAATTAGAGATATTATTAGACCTTACTTAGGGGTATATATAGAGTATTATAAATAGTTACTATCTAAGGCTATTAGTATCTAGGCCGATACCCTTATCTAGGAGTAGAATGCTCTAGCCCTAGGGCTCTAGCGGAGTATAAGTCCGCCAGGAGTCCAGGGCTAGAGCGCCTTCTACGGGTACCCCTAATAGATATATTATCTTACTTAAGCGCCCTCGTTTATATAATAATAATCTAAAACCTACTCTAAGCTTATAGCCCTTTAACCTTAATATATAATATTAGACTTAGCGATTATATATAAGTTATTTAAGCTCTAAAGAAATAATATTAAAGATAATTAAAATATTAAATTTAAGTTAGAGGATATTAAATTCTTTAATTTACCTTTTTACTTTAAGGAGAAATTAAATATATAATAAAAAAGTATAAAGATAATCTAATAGGATATTTATAGATTTATTAATATAATTAAATAATATATAATTATAAGCTTAAATTATTAGCTATTATATTTAATAATTTATATTAATATTTATTAAAAGTAACTTTAATATAAATATATAAATAATATAAACTCTAATTTAAAGTTTTACTTTTTAATCGGAATTAATAAAGGATTAGAAATATAGATTAACCTCCTCTTCTAGAGATTTAAACTTTTATAAAAGGAGGCTAAAGAGAAGCTAAGAAAGATATAATTTATACTTTAAAATATTATTAATTACTCTAATTTCTACTTATTTATAGATAAAGTTATATAGCTTATTAAATCTATTAAGGAATTACTAATTAAATATTTAATAATTATTTATAATTAAATAGAGGCTATATTAATTATTAGCTTTAAGAGGCTAATAGGGTATATTAATTATAAAGCTTTTATAGAGAAGATCTAAGGATTAATAGTCGGATAGAGATAGAATTACCTCTATAGAGTATAAAGGCCCTTAATCTAATTAAGCTACTTATTAAGACTTTAATAAAGAAACTCCCGATAACCTAATAGAGGGGATATATAGGAGCTTAAACTTAGAAGATAATTCTAAACCTTAGAACTTAATAAGTAATATTTAAGAAATACTAAATAGAATCTATTTAAATCTAGATTATTTAATAAATAAAAGCTCTTTATTAATATATATAAGCTTAGATATTAAATAATATTTAACTAAAATTAAGCTAAATTCTAGAAATTTTAGAAGTTTCGAAGAATTAATATTATAAATACTATAGATAATATTATAATATTTATCTAAATAAGTAAAGGAATAGTAAACTAAATATTAATTATTAACTTATAAAATTAAAGATATTTAATTATAAAATCGAGTAGCGAATTATTAAGTAAGGACTTAGCTTAGTTAATAAATAATAATAATAATAATAATAATTATATAATTAACTTTTTTAGCTTTATAATTAAATATAAAAATAAATTCTAAATTTTAAGTTAATATTATATGTATTATATAATATATAGATTAAATACTATAACTATTAAATATTAATAATCTTATAAATCGATATTAAGTTAATAATATATAAAAGTAATTAAAAGGAAGCCTTAGATTATTTTAGAGCTTAGCTAGGTAAGGTATAATATTATATATACTAAGATCTAAGTTATTAACGATTATAAGGAAACCTACCTCGATATTTATATCGATTTAAGAGCTAGCTACTATATAATAGATAAAAGGCTATTTAATACTGTTCTAAGGTATAATATAGATACGACTTAGAATATAGAGCTTAGTAGGATTAATAGTATAAAGGCTATAAAATAAGTAAAGTTTATAATCTAAGTAAGTAACGATATCGAAAAGCGATCTATAATAGCCTATTTATATATCGGAATATAAATAATAGAGTACTTTAGTATTAAGCCTCCTAAATTAGGAATTTCTAATCTTAAATTAAGTAGATATTTTAAACTCTCTTAGCTATATTAGAATTAGGATAGCTAAGGGAATCTAGATCCTTACTTTAAGTTACTCTAAAATTAATTTAATCCCCTGAAAAGCCTTTATAATAAAGAAGATTATAATATACTTTAATTAAATTAAATAGATATTATTTATAGAAAGAAGATCTAAGAATTTAAAAGCTATAGCCTTCTATTTATATTTATAATAGAAAGTAACCTATATTTCTTAATAAATAGAATAATAAGAATCCTAATAAAAAATAAAAAGGATAAACCTATAATAATATTTAGGAAATCCCCTTTTAGAATATTAAGCCTTTTTAATATAAATAGTAATTTATATATCCTATTAAATAAAATAGCTCGTTTCCTCGAGAGAAAGAAGACTAAGTAAACCGTTAATAAGGAAAATATAAAGGAATTAAGGATAAGAATTAATAAATACTTAAACGCTAACTCTAAGCTAGGGATTATTAAAAGCTTAGCTATATTTATAGAGATAATATTAAAAGGAGTTAAGATCTTTAAGTATAATAACTGCTTTATAGTAAAAATAATTAAAATTATAATAAAGTATTTAAAAGTATAAAATAATATAGGGATTATTAAAGTACTATTAAACTAAGAGCTTAAGATCTTATTAATTAATAGATACTATAATTAAAAGATTAATTAAAGATTATACCTTAATAGCTTTAAGGATAGAGAGTTTCTTAATTAAATATTTAACGATCTTTATAAATAAAGAAGATTTAAATGAATAATAGACTTTATATCGTTTAAGAGCTCGGTCTTTATAGTCTAGAGAACAGTAAATAATATATATAAGGGCTAAATAATAATAAACTTTTAGGCTTTAAAATAAATTATTATACTAAATATATACTTAATATTACTTTAATTATCTATTATTAAAAGATTATAAGGGAAATAATATATTATTATAATTAATATATATTTATTCTTTTATTAATTTCTAATAAAAAGGGAATATAAAGAGTATTTTATAATTATTAATTACTAAAGATAGGAATAACTTAAAATAATATTAATAAGCTTTCGTAATTCGTTAATATATATATAGCGTTTTATAGACTAACTCCTCTATTATTATAATAAATATATTATAGTATTTATAGATAATATTATAATAATATTAAATATAGAAGATAAATATATAGTATATTTAAATACGATTTTAAACCTCTTCTTTTAAAAGGGAATCTCGCTTTTAATATTTAAATCGTTTATTAAATACTTATCTATATAGCTTATTAACTTTAAAGTCGATATTCTAGGGTTATTAAATATAAATAAATATATTAATATATTAAAAGAAATAATACCCTTTAATAATTTAAAGAACTTAGAGAAATAGATTAATATAATTAACTAGCTCCGATATCTTATACCCCGATTTACTAATAAAATCGAACTACTCTAAAGCTAGAAATCCGCCCTCTTAATTATAGCTAAGATAGTAAGTAAAGATACTAAGAAAGCGAGAAAGATCTTTATTCGAGTAATTAATATTAACTTTATTAAAGAAGATATTATAGCATTTAAGGATATAATAAATATATTATATACTAATATCGCCTTCTTTTATTAAGATCTTTATAAGATCTTATTTATCTAATTTAATATATTAAAAGAATATAGTTTCTTTATTATACTCTTCTATATTATAGACGAAGAAGCTTAGCTATTAAAAGGAATAATTAAATACTAAGTAATTTACTTAATCCTTTATTTTAATAAAACGCTTAATATTATTAAAGCTAAATATTAATTAATAGAGTTAAAGGTAATATATTTTATATAGATTATATATAAAATAAGAATAATAATATAATTAATATAAAAGCTATTAATAATCGTTCTTATAAATTATATAATAATAATAAGTATTATAAAGTAGATTAGTTTAGTAATTATTAATAAGATATAATTAAATATAAAGCTAATATTATTATTAGAATTCCTAAGCTAGTTTTAGCTAGATTATTAATATATTTTAAATAAGACGAATTTTATAATTAATACTCTATTATAATTACTAGGACGCTTAATATAATAGGATAGCTTAAGCGAATTAAATAAGATCTAAGACGATTAAGTAGTCTTTATATATAATAATATATATATAAATACTAACTTCTAAAGGAAGTTATTAAAAAGATATAATAAGGATTTATATTAGAGCTATATTATAGTATAGGTTAAGGAAGCGGATACCTTAATTAAACTCCCCTTTAAGTTAGAGGATAAACTATTATATAATAAAGATATTAATAAGAGATACTACTTTTATATCTTAAGGAACTATCTAGAATATATCTTAGAAGAATTATATAATTATGAATATTACTTTAGTAAATATTAAATATAATACGATATAATCGTTAAGTTTATTATATTATAATACTAATTTACGATTAAGAAGTATATCGTAAGCTATAAAGTATATAAATTAAATTAAACTAATTAAGTAAAATTAATAAAAATACTTTAATTAATCTTAATATTATTTATTATATTTAATATAATTATTATAGACTTTATTATTAGAATATTAATAATACTATTAATAAGAATATTATAATAAATTAAAGGCTTCGAAGTCTTTAATATTATATAAATTATAATAAATATCTTTAATAAAAGTATAATCTTAATTCTAAATTATATAAAGTATATAATTTAAGACTAAATAAGAATTAATATCTAAATACTCTAATTAATAAATTAAAGAATACTTAAGTCTATTATCTTAGATAAAGATAGGAATTTTATATTTAAATATTAGAAAAGATTATAGAAAGAGATTAAAATTAAATTAAACTTCTTAATAGCTTAATATCTTTAAATTAATAGAATATTAGAAAAGAAGAATTAAATAATTAAAATAGCTATTAGAATATTTATATTCGATAATCTAGATATCCTATAAATAAAAGGAATTATTATACTTTAATTTAACTTAAATAATACTTTTAATATAATAATAAATATATTAATAAACGAAGTTATATATAGGTTTAAGATAAATATAGTATTAGATATACTCGGAGATATAAATTAGGAAATAAATAAAGAAGTCTTCTAAGAAGAAGCTTAATTAATAATTATATTAATATAAATAGCTATAAAGAAGTAATATAATATTAAATATTATTAAATAACTTTTATACTTAAGGACTTTATAAATATTAAGCTTAATTATAAATATAATCTATTAAAGAAGCTATCCTTTAAACTTAATTAATAAAGATTTAGGCTATTCTATATAATAAAGAGGATAAAAGCTTTAATATATAAGCTCGAGCTCCTATTAATAATAAATATCTACTTTATAATCTCCGTAATTTACCTCTTACTAATAATAGCTTTAAGGGAAAGCGATTAGCTTTAACGATCTACGTATTAAAGACTATTACTAATCTAAGGGGAAGATATAATATAATAGGCTAAATTATATAAATACTTCGAGGTTAAGAGGGTATTTAATAAAAAGAAGATTAAGCGAGGTAGAGGATAACTTAGAATAGAGTTCCTAATTAAATAGAAAGGCTAGCTAAGCTAATATAATATCTAGATATTAGAGGATATAATAATAGCTAATAATCTAATAATAGCTTTTAGGGTAATAAGAGATAAAGCTATTAAGCTTAATAAAGTTAATAATAAAAGTAAAGAAATATAAAGATAATTATTAGAATTAAGAGAATTTAAAGACTTAATATAAGCTTATTAATTAAGGAAATCGGGATATCGAGGTATTATAATAATAAATAGCCTTAATAGTACTATTACTTAGGAATAATAGTATTTATAGTAAATAAGATCTAAATTAAATATAGCTTAACTTAATTAAATAATAATATAAGATTAATATATATATATATATATAACTTAAATTATAATTAATACTTTAAACCCTTCTGAATATACTTAGTATAACCTCTTATCTTTGAAATTACTTTCCTTTATTATTATTATTAATATTATAATTACTTTAACTAATAAATACTTAAATATTAATAATTATAATTATAATATTATTATAATTATTTATAATATTAAATAAATAAATATATTCTATTATCTTTATAAATACTTTCTATATTATATTATACTTAACTTTAATTATACTTTCCTAGGATAAGATATTCTATTTAGACTTCTATAATATAAATATCCGGAAATATAAATACTTTACTTTTACTAAATATCTTTATTTATTAAAACTCTTTAATAGTAAGGACGTAATTAAGATTATTTATATTATATTTTAGGGATTCCTTAATTTATAGAACTATAAGAATAAAACTACTTTAAAGTAATATAAAAAGAAAGCTATTAAATATAGTTTCTTTAGCTTAATTAATAATATCCTTAATAAAGTAATATATATTAATATTAATATTAATTAATTAATTATAAAAGAGAATATTAAAGAAATTTATATTACTTTCCCTTAATTAAATAATATTATAAAGAGATTAACTTATTTAGCTATAATTAAATAATAACTATAACCTATTACTTATACTTTCGAAGACTTTATATCTAACTCGCTCCTTATCCTTAATATCGAGAACGTCTACTTATAAATAGCTTAATTCTAGAACCCTTATAATTAGAAGTTTATCGGAGCTATTAAATATAATAACTTTATAAATATTAACTTTATACTTAAGACCCTTAAATATAGTATATTTAAATATACTATAATTAATACCCCTAGCTAGCCGACCCTAGAAACGGTTAATATTATAAGTAATTACTATATTTATAATAATAGTAATTATGCTACTATAATAGCCTTAATACCTATAATTACTTTATAAAGGTATTAGGCGGATAGCCTCGATTAGGGAAAGTAGCTAGATCGGCGA
>NW_021167511.1:0-9467 GCF_003724135.2 Verticillium nonalfalfae | reverse complement strand
GGGGGGGGTGCTGTGCTGCTCAAGCCATACCCTTGACCTGGTCGGCGGCGGTTCTTGCAGGCTCCCTTCGTAGCCAACAGTGCATGATCGAGCTTTGGAAAAATATCAGGACAAACACCATTGCTTTTCTTTTCTGCAACACACGAGGTAGCCTTTCGATCCCTCCACGTATGCGCATCATCTTTATCTGACTTCCAATGGGTGTCTTGGGGTCTTGGGGCATCTGCCTGATACGCAATCGCGAGACTTGACCCGAACTCACTTGCGGGTGGGAAAAGACACCGTCCGGCGTGGAAGAGTGCGTCGACGACGGCATGGGTAAGGCCTGGATAAGCGCGAAACCGAGGGCAGGGATGGAGGTGAAGCGGCGGCTCATCGAGACAACTGACCACCTGGAGGCACTACCATCCCATCAATGTGCGCCCTGCCGCCATCCCCTCTTCCCACCCAGCATCCAGTACACTCCCGGAACGTGGGACCAGCACAGGATGGACATCAACGGCGCTGGCCAATGCCGACACTGCCTGCTTTCTCTGATGCTATCACAGGGGCATCGGCCATCATGACGTCCAGATGTGCGGTCCTGAGCAAGGATGCCACCCCTGGAAAAAGCAGTGATGCGGGCGAGTGTGGAACGTCGTGCTCTCTCCTCCCGTTCTCCACGGCGCGCCAACTCCTCGCTTACACACACTAAGCTGGCGCGTGTGCTCTTGACGCATCCCACTTGCTTGTTGTGCCTTCAACGTGGCATCCCCCAGCGCCCCTTGTCGCGCCCAGCCAAGCTGCCTTCTCAGAGCACACTGCCGACTTCACCCCAAGCACTGTCTGTCACCCGTGTTTCTTTTAGCACATCCCCCCTGTCGGGCCCAGAAGATACCTGTGACGAGGCCAAAGAGGAAAAGAAGCCTATAGCGTAAGCTACGTATGCAGCGTTTCCCCCGTATGATGAAGGATGGGGATGGAGATGCAGAATGGCGGGCGAGGGGACCTGTACTGAGCGAACCAGCACCCGAGTACACAGACTCTGTGCACTCCTTCCGTGGACATCTCTCCCAGTGTCCAGTGGCGTTTGCTCAAGTGGACTTGGGATCTTCCGTGGACCGACTCACGCCATTAGCGTCGAGATCGCCACTCGTTCCCCGAGGAGACTGGAGACTGGGTACCATGGCTTGCATGGCTTGCATGGGTAGCCGGGCGGACAGACACCCCTTCGTCGGAACCTTCGTTCATCTCCACTCACTGACAGGTGACATCTCTCTACTGGCAAGGCAAGTAGCGCATCCACCACGGACCGACCGTGGCTCGCCCTCGTACTGGGCACACACCAAGGCCATTTGTTGGCGGACATGACCCCAGCCCGTTCCGGCCACAGAACATGGTGCAGGACCTCAGCCCTCTGTGGATAGGCAGCGGCTGCTCCCTTCAAAGCCAGTCCATGCCGGCCCTTTCAATCTCTAGAAGAGATCCGACACACCCTGAGCGGCTGAGCGGGGCAAGCGGGGGCTCGTTGAAGCACAGTTCCCAGCCGTGCGGTCCTATCTGACCGCTGGAGCAAACGTGCATGGACATCAGGCTAGAGACGGGGCAGATCGATTTGAAAGGGACGCCACCACTAGACATCCGAATCCCCCACCCCCCTGGCTTGTTGACCGTGTGGCTTGCTTCCCTGTGGCACCCTGTGAAGAATATTCACAGCCAATTTCACAGCCAAGACCCGTCCCGACTCCACACCTGAACAGACGCTGCGCGTGGGCTCCTTGTCTCTGTGACTGGGCGCCACCACCAAATCTCGTACTGGTGCGCCATCCCCAACGTGAGATACAGCTTCTTGCCCATGCAAGGCCTCTTCACAGCGAAGTATAGGGTAATCTTCTGAAAAACTATGCTCGGTGCAAGACGAATAGCATGCCGGAGGACGGAAAGGGCGGTGTGGCGATCGAAGGGACCTGATCCAGGGACGTGAAGAAGAGCTACACGAGTCTCTGGCCTACACGCGTCGGATATCAGTACGCAGCACCAAGCGAGCTGGGCCCAACACCACGTTGGCCGCCCCTCATGCTAATCATCGTCTTGATGATGGAAGAAGATGTGTGGAATGCTTGCGATTTGACTGTCGCACCGACAAAACTAGGACAGATGAACAGCTACGTTCATAACAGTGGTGCCGACATTCCAGCGTATGCCGACTACACTCGATAGCCCGCAGTATGCTCGAGTTCGCCTTGCGGTTCAGCCGTCACATAGGCGGTCTTCACACACAGTGAATGAACAAAGCCATTCGCTCACACTGCCCAACACACGAGTCTACTACGGCCAGGCAAAAGACAATTAACAAGTGATACGGAAGACGACTAGGAGGACAGATGGACGGCCAGTGAGAGGACCAGTAAGCGAACCACTGCGAGTACCAATGGGACGGTCGATGGGAAGGCTGATTGGAAGACAGATGGGAAGACGGATGGGAAGAGCGATGGGTGGAGAGAGACCTTGTCTCCAAGGGGTGTCTCTAGTACGGTCACTACTGGAATAGGCCAGGGTTGCGGCGTAGGTCAAGGAACAGCGCGGCGGAGAGGGCCATGCGCTGGCGCGGCGCAAAAGGCCGCGCGCTGCTAGCGTCGGCGATAATTCAAACGCCAATGCCTCCATTGCCTTCTTCCATCGCTTCTCTCGATCGCTTCTCTCGATCGCTCCCTTCATTACTCCTCCTCTATGACCGAATTATTACTTCTTTGATTACTGCTGCTGTGTTACCTTCCTCTGATACTAAGCTAGAACTATTAAGAGCGATCTATATAACACATACTATAGGCCTCTCTATAACAAAGCTTACTACTACAATATTGTAATAACCAGAAAACGTGACGTGCCCAGCCACGGGAATCCCGCGACTGAGGAGCGCGATAAGGTCAGGAACCCGACCCGCATGACCTAGATCACGTGTTAGAGCATAAGAAATAAGCAGTAAGCATGCTCTGATAATATAGCAGATCTGCCAAGAGCCTAGATGAAGATTACTTCAAGCTATACTATATGTTGAAAGGGTCAAAAGATTGTGCGTTGTAAGCTCACAAAGCGCCATGTCGAAAAAAGATCGGGAAGCTATTCGCTGCTAGACTTCGTCCTCCAAATGAGTAAAACCGTAGTACATGTGCATTGCCTTTGAAACTGACATTGTACCTGCTTGGAGGCCCAGGTATCCCCCCCTGGGACATTCCCGACCACATCGACGAGAGAAAAATTGTCTAACAGGTGAACCTTTGGTTGCTCGATAAGACTCGGTACATGATGACTCTAAATCGAACCTTTTTCATAACACTTACTGCATCCCTGCATCATGAACTGCACATCCCTGAAGATGAAGATGCATCGAAACCTCCCCTAAAACCCCTTACACCTTCGTTATTTGGTCCTCATCTACTCCGGCGACGGGCAGTGGTCATACAGTCCATCAGCATTGTTTCCCCACCACGTCGGGAACGGCACCGTCTTCCCACCCGCCCCAAACACGGCAAACGACAAGATGAACAGCACCGTCAGACTAGCGCCGTCAAAAGCGCCCGTCACGAGGTACGAGTAGTCCCTGAAGATGCGCGGGCGGTGGTTGCGTAGGTAGTACTGCACAAAGAGGCCGCTGAGAACCTGGCTCAGGAGCACGCACGTCTGCGACGCGTTGTAGGGGAGGTAGCCCGCGTACTGGATCAGCTGGGGCATGTTGAGGTCGTAGAGCGAGAAGCGCTTGATCTTGGGCACGAACTGGAAGGGCGATCATCGTTAGCGAGCTGCGGCGAACACCAATCGCGGGACGAGGGCAAGACTTACGTGCGCGAAGATGCGATGCACGACGACGACGCCGGCGCCGACGAGGAGACCGAAGGGGATGGCCTCGTAGCGGGTTCCTGATTTGTAGAGGTACTTGGCCAGCGCCCACGACGTGGCGTTGGTATTGTAGGACTGGATCGTTGCGCCGCTCCAGGAGCTGTTGCCGTCGCTGTTGACGAGGAGCTCGCGATTGCCGTTCACAATGCCTCTCATGACGGCGTAGTTAACGAAGCCGCCGAGGATCGTTCCATAGATCTGGGTGATGAACATGGCGCGGGGCGGGATTTTGACTACGTAAATACTCAGACAAGGGATCTCTCATCGAATGGGATGGTCACAACGTACGGTACTCGCCCATCTTGAGGTCGTTGGACAGATTGACGGTGTTGAGGATGACGTTATGAGACCAAGCGGCAAAGTACATGTTACCAATAGGACGCTCGGGCAGCAGGAGACCAGCAATCATCTTGGAGAGGTTGTTCGTGGCGATGCCGTTGCCGAACCTTGAGTAAAGAATCGTGCTCTGCGGCTTGTCAGCAACGCTCTTTGTCGTCATCAGCATCCTGGAGTAACTCACAAAAGGCGCAATCAAAACGCCGAGCAGAATTGAGACTACGTAGCCCCAGGCCGGCAGGGTAATGTTCTCCTTGATCACAACAACGAGGCCAAGGATGAAGCTGAGGACTAGCACGGAAATATACCACCAGTGTGGCACGTCCTTGTAGTGCTTGACCATGTGCTGGTGGTGAGGATCGTTGTACACGCCCTTCCTCGCGCTCTTGAAGGTGCGCACGATGTCTCCACCCCAGAAGACGATGCAGTGAGCGACCAAGGCGCCGATCTAGAAACTGTTAGACCCGGGCCATCCACGGCAAATGTCTGAAGAGAATACGCACAGCAGCATTCGCCATGAACATGGCGTACGCAAAGGTGCCCGTGAGCATGGGCACGCCGTACTGCGCAAAGGCCGCCTTGTCCAGCACGCCGCCGGCAAACACCTTGGCGGAGGGGTATACGGTCCCATCTTCTGCGCGGAGACGTGTCGACATGAACGGCTGCGACTTGGCGCTCCAGGTGTTGCTGTAGTAGATGGCCAGCATGACAACCATGCAAATCAGATAACCAATGCCAGAGTGGAGCTGGAGCGTAAGCGGAAGGGACGTGTTCATCGAGGTGATCTGCCCATAATGTTAGCAGATATGGCGGACCATTTGAGATGGCTGATGACATTACATATTGCCAGTCGAACGACAGAGTAAATATTCCCAGTCCCTCATTGTTGATTGAGCCACCAAAAAGGTTCTTCAGCACGGCTGCCTTGGACCCTGTGGCGTTCATAGCCGCAAGGCAGGGCACCGAGACCGAGTTGAGCCAGGGGAAGATGTACGCAGGGAAGAACTCGTAAGCGGCCATGCCGGCAAAGGCATACCAGAAGACCCGGAGGGGCTTGGAGCTCTTGACCTCCTGCCAGTGAAGACCCTGGAGGGTCTTGACGACGGGTAGCGTGCTCCAGTAGACGGCGTCGACGTGCCAGACGGTGATGGGGCGGAAGATGCCGCACAGTCCGTAGCCGAAGAGACCGATGGAGATGATGGAGAGCACGACGGTGACCATACTTAGGGGCAGGTCGTAGAAGAGGTCCTGGGCTGCGAAGACTTCGACACTGGCGCCGGCGTTAGATGAGGACGTCGCGGTGAGGGCCGCAATGGCATGCTCCTTGAGACTCCATGGTCCGTAGTTGATCTGCGACGCGAGCCAGATGTAGCGAGGTACCTCACCCTGGCCGCCCCTGGCCCTCCAGCGAGCCTCGAGCTTGTCCCCACGAGGCAGAAAGGCAGCCCAAGCTTTGCCGGCAAAGTATGCAATCAGGACGGTGAAAGTTCCGGATAGGGTGACGGATGTGGGTTTGAACTTCAACAGAGGTTAGCGTCAATGTACCTCAAGACGTAACGATGTGTGTTACGAACCATGTAGATCTGCTGCATCACAGCTTGGAAACCAGAGAGAAGCGTGGCCAAGAGCAGGCTGCGAAACGTGATGACAGGATCAAAGTCATCTCTCAGGGGCAGCAGGTGGTGAGCGGCGTCAGCGCCAGTAACAATGATGACTTCTCCTTCGATGGCGCCCTTTTCAGGCGCGTCAGTGTCGTACGCTGGAGCCGAGGTGATCTCAAACTCGCTCTTCTCTCCAGGCTTAGGCACTGAGTCGTCATTCGAGGCAACCCTTTGCTCGTTGACAATGTCATCGTCGCCAGCCGAGAAGCGCGACACGTGCCTCTCGCTGGCGACGACATCTTGAGTAGGTGGAGATGCCATGCTGGCGTGACGTTCTGGCTGAACTTCCCAAGGCGAGGATGAATCAAGTGCTGGCATAAATGCGGGAAAGTGCCGGAGACGAGTAAGGCCTCGCCGCAGGAGTCTTTCTTTATAGATCAGCGCGTCCATCGCATCCGGCCCCGCGACTTCTCACATGGCACAAGATAGGCCATATCTGCAGTTCAAGGGTCCAAAGGGAGCAACTCCACTCCATGATTGTGCCATCTGGGTTGCAGCTGATACCATGCCTCCACCTTCATTATACGAGCATGAGTCGTGCGGCCTGATAACCTCAATTTGCCTCAACATGATTCGAGTTTCCAGAGGGGCTGGCTCGTGGCACGTTCAGCAAGGCCGGCACCCCGCAGAACAAGGACTGCCCAGTCCGTACTCCACAGCACGGCTACCAACGTGCCGGGTAGACACCACATTCATTCCTCGTCGTGCCCAGTTGGCCGTACCGCGTGGCGAGCTCCCTATCTGGGAAACCTTGACCGTCCTATTTGCGGCAGCTAAGATGCGACGCAGAGACCACCAAACCCTCCGCGGGACAACGATGCCGAAGGTAGTACTGGCTCGAGACGAACAGCACCCAACTAAGCTTGAATCTAACGTTCTGACGTGGGGGAGCCCATGGGTTCCTGGACCTAGCAAGGGTCCGCAACGCCCGCCAAGACGGGCAGCTAAAGCTAAGCTTTGCCAAGAACGGGAGGATTCTCCACATCAGCCCGTCACGTCAAGCCTCTTCTTTCGGTAGCACGGCACTGGATTACGCGGCCGTATCAGGCCAGGACGATGGCGCCATCGCGACGCCGCTGGCTTTCGGCGGCGCTTTCCATTTTCCACAGCCAGCAGCTTTCAAGCCAGCGGCGTTTTCCAGAAACAACGTTCCACGACAGCGTGGCGTCTTCTAGGGTGTCCCCCTTCATCCCCCGATTACCGAGGTCGTGGGACACAGCACGGGCACCAGAACACGAGGCGTCATTGGGGACGGCGGGTGACCGAGGTCACGTCGTCTCCTTATCTCCAGGCTCGTTGGGCGAAGGTGTGATGAACGGTGCTGGTCCTTACTAGAATAGGAAGGTCAAGGGACGAGACGATCGTCTTCAGTGCCGGTTGCCGTGAGGAGACAGGGTCTTTGCCCAATTCGGCTCGAGAATAAGAAGCACGCGAAACCTCGCCGACTTCATCCGTCGCATCGTGAAGCACGTCGCCCCCGTTTTGTTGCTTGCGTCTTCCAAATTTTCTTCCCCTTTCTCATAGAGTTTTTCAACGTCAAACATCTCACAATGAAAAGATTCCGCTCCGGCAAGACACTTTATTTTCTGAAGCATTGAATCGAGCGACGTTAGCGCAAAATTGATTCCGTTGGCGAAAGAGGCATTGGTCAATTTGGCCGCGAGTAGTTCGGTAGTTTGGCTTGTCTCTTGTCCGCTGAGTGCTTGTTTGTCATGGCGGAATGCTCACCGTCGGTCAAATTGAAGGCATTGTAGCTTATCTAAGGCACGGAACTTGCGTGGTCGAGTCCGTCCCAAGGCCCAAAATTGCTCGTCTCAGCTGGGTTAGGTGACTTTCCTGGTAGGCCCCAGTAGGGCGGCTTCAGGTCTCCAAAGCTTATACCTGATTACGATGCTGCGCCCAAGACGTTCCAATCAGGAACACTGTTGGGAAGGGTTAGGGTTGTTAGTGGCAGGATTCAAGGTCATGACTCTACAGCGAGACAGCATTATGAAGCGTTGCGTACTCGGAACAATGAAATACAGTGGAGCTTAGATGAATCACCGCCGCAGGAAAAAAACGTATCTGAAAGCACAGAGTGTCCGTCCTTATATATCCATCTGTCCTGCCCTTGTAGTACTGGGGATGAGCCTCTGTTGGATGGCTTACTGTTAGTTCGGCGACTGTTAATTCACCACCATTTATTGTGAGGTCACGCTGCTGTTGGTGACTTGCCGGACTGTAAGCTAGACAACGCCCGTAAGTGATCTGTTTTAGGGACCGCATACCGTTCCCTATGCCTGATTACAGAGTTCCTTCTCGACAGATCAGGTCGGCGCAATTGGGGCGTTACAAGAGGCTAGCGCGCCAATCTACGAACCATATCTTAGTAGTATAGGTATCATTCGACAACCCCTCGTTATTCTCTAATGTGACCATTCTTCTCGCCTTGCTTGGGCTTGGCTCAGTCCTGCTCATCTACGCAGACTGACTGACGAATAAATCTCGATACATGCATATGCATGTGTTCAAGTGGTGCGCGCACCGTTTAAGGCAGACATCGTAGCTATCAGAGCGTTATTTAGAGCAGAGTGAAGGGGTCTTCCGCAGGGTCCGCAGATAGATAGAATATAGGTATAGGATAGGAATATATCTGAATTCTAGCCCTCCGCAGCTTAGGGGGCTATCCGTAGCCTATATATACGTTCTCTCCGGTCCTTTAGCTCCCTAGCTAGCCCCTTAGCTTAATAGCCCCTTAGTAGCTCCGTAGGGGTCCTAATATAATCCCCCCCTCTAGGACTCCTAGTCCCTAGGAGTTAGTAGGAATAGCCTTACTCCGGAGCTTTCCTCTTATTACTCCGCGTTATGCCCGTATTACGCTATAGTAGAGCCCTTTTCTCGTAGCTACTTAGCTAGTCTTCGTAAATTAGAAAGAGGCCCTATTAATCGGTTTTTAGTATTTTATTACGGCCTATTTCTAATTCTCCCTCTTTAACCCTCTACTATTTACTATTTATAAGTCCCTTTTAATCTATATTTCTTTATTATTTTACTTTATTAATTATAATATTTTTCTTTATTATTTTAATATTAAAATTAAAGAATTAATAAATCTTATAATTATAATAATACTATTCTACTATTAATAGATCGTTTAATAGCTATAATATTATTATTATTATTATAATTATATATACTTTATAGCTTTTATCCTATAATATATTATATTTACTTTTTATAGATAGATAGATTATTTTACTTTAGAAGAATAAAAGAGGATCCGGACTTAAGCTTTAGAGGGCTATATTCTCGATTAAGCTAAGGAGAAGGAGATTAAATAGCTATAATACTATTTAGCTACTTAATTATAGGATAGCGTAAAATACGAAGTACTTTATATACCCTATATATCCTATATTATATAATACTAATCTATTAATTACTTTAATTAAGAGGGGGCTACTATAATTACCTCGTACTCTAAGTATACTTATAGTAAATATAAGTATTAAGAGGTTAATACTCTATAATTAATTAACTCTATATTATTATATTAATATTAATATAGATATATAGCGAGTAGTCTAATATAGCGAGTAGTCTACGTAACCCTTA
>NW_021167510.1:0-9958 GCF_003724135.2 Verticillium nonalfalfae | reverse complement strand
CCCCCCCCAACAAAGCTTGGGATCATGAAACGGCACGCTAGTCAGGGTCGATTGCCGCGTGCGTAGTCTCTGGCTTGCTTGCCCTTTTCCATCTTTGGGAGACGAAGAGACCTCAAGAGAAAAAACAGAAGGCTGGCTGGCTGGCAATGAATCTGCCGCCGGGGGCGATCGTGGGAGTCGGCCGTGTGGGGTGCTAGCCAGATGCTGGTTGTTGGAGGTTGATGAGCTTGTGTGTGGGGGGAGGCGTTGCATTGAGACGTTTTGTCGTGTGGTGAGCTATGCTCCAAGGACGGGATCTCGGACGACACCGTGCCACCCCTGCGCTGCGTTGCACTGCGTTACCTCTCAATTCACAAAGGCTTCTCAGCTCCCAGATGCCATGAAAATGGAGTGGAGATCTACGAACCGGGGTCAACGCTGGTCGCGAGATCGAGGTTGATTGCGGCTGTGGGCGATACAATGGCCTCTGCGGCTGGCGGGGAGGGGGCAAGAAGGGGTTGCCATCTGGATCTGGATCGACGCATGGCCGTGTTGCTGTTTAATGGGATCTGCCCTTCGGGTAGATGATGGTGGGGTTGTGCGGCCCATAGTAGGCATGGTCAGTCTAGACAACGTCTCTCGTCTATCGGGCATCGCACATGGCGCATCGTCTCTCGTCGGCGTGGGCTGTGGGCCTCCCTGGCCACGGTTTGGTGGGCCATGTTCATGGGCCTGGCCCTTTTCTTTCACGCTCGCAGCATGGCACTCGGGACCGCAGGAAGGCCTTCTGCCTCTGAGCGAAGGTGGTCATGTTCCACGGCATCCTGGCGGCGGTCCTCTATCTCGAACGGGGGCCATCAACGGCGCGCAGCCGCATGGGCAGAGCATCATTGTCGTCTTCACCTTTGCCGTGTCCGGCTCGCTGAGCCTTGGGTCGAAGATTGATCTGGTATAAGATGCAGGGCACCTCGAGTCTTCCAGATGTTGGGCCTTATTCTTCACAGCAACACCTCTCTCTCCTTTCTCTATCTTCTCGAGATCTTCAGCTTCCTTTCTTTTCTTTCCTCTCACTCTTCTCGAGATTGCATCTTGAGTTTTCCCTTCCCATCACCACAACTAAGACCTGCGTGGGAAAATAAACCGTCAGCATGAAGACTGCCGTTCTCTTCTCCATTTCCGCGCTGAGCGCTTACGTTGTTGCTGCGCAGGCGCCCCTCAACGCCCAATGTGGCGGGTGAGTCTTTCCCAGCCCTTGTCCTCGTTGAAGGGTCTTCCCACGGTCCGAACCGAGCTGACGACTTGACGCTGCAGATCTGGCTGGACCGGTGAGACCTCGTGCGAAGCCGGGTCGTCCTGCGTGGCCGTCGATGCGTGGTACAGCCACTGCGTGCGTGCCATTGCTGTGCGGCAGGAAGAGGAGCAGGAGCAGGAGCAGGGGGGTGACGCCGAGGAGGAGAAGGACAAGAAGAAGGAAGAGGACGCTGGGCAGGATTCTGAACAGGGTTCGGGCAGCGGTTCTGGGGACGAGGAGACTGGCGGTGATGCCGGGAATGATGCCGGCGGCGAGGAAGCGGGTGGTGATACCGGCAATGATGCCGGTGGTGATGCCGGTAGCGACAGCGGCAACGACTCTGGAAACGACTCTGGAAGCGGCTCTGGCAACGACACGGGAAACGACACGGGAAACGACAGCGGCAACGATGATACGCCAGCTTCGACCCTGCAGACGGTCGTCACTTCGGCCGCCCCCGCTGCGTCTTCGAACCCCGACTCGGGCAATGACTCGGGCAACGATTCCGGCAGCGGATCCGGCGACGACACGGCCACGCCCACCGACGCGGACTCCCCTTCGGCCTCCGCGTCCCTGAGCCCCGGCACACCCAGCCTCTCGGGCGCCCCGCCGTCGGCGACATCAGCACTGCCGGTCAACCCCGGTGGGTCGGGCACGGCCAACGGCAACATTCCGGCGCCGGCGGGCACGGAACTGGCGAGCGCACCGATCAAGGTGTCAGGCGCGCTCGACGGCGGCATGAAGCTGTACGACCGCGACACGGTCGTGTGCGCGGGCCAGGCGGAGGGCGGCGACGCGGACGCCATCTTCATCCTCGACGACGGCGCGACCCTGTCCAACGTCATCATCGGGCCGAACCAGGGCGAGGGCGTGCACTGCCTGGGCACCTGCACGCTCGAGAACGTCTGGTTCCAGGCCGTGTGCGAGGACGCCATCACGCTCAAGCAGTCGGCCGGCACATCGCGCATCATCGGCGGCGGCGCCTTTGACGCCAGCGACAAGATCATCCAGTTCAACGGCTTCGGCACCGTCGAGGTGACCGACTTTTACGCCGAGAACTACGGCAAGCTCGTCCGCAGCTGCGGCAACTGCAAGGGCAACGGCGGCGCCCGCAACATCGTCATTGGCGGCGTCAAGGCCGTCAGCGGCGGCGCCCTCTGCGGCATCAACACCAACCTCGGCGACACGTGCTCCGTCGTCGACTCGTGCCAGTCCGAGGGCAAGAGCTGCGAGCTGTTCGAGGGCAACAATGACGGCGGCGAGCCCGCCAAGATTGGCGAGGGGCCCGACGGCTCGTCGTGCACCGTGAGCGGGCTGACAACCTGCTGAGCTGGCGGCGTCATCGCTCGACGCGTCTAGACTAAGGGGGGATTCAAGAATGGCGTGTTGCTTTTCCTGTGGATATAGCTTTTCGAGTACATACGAACATATGAATCTGTCTGAACAGCACCTCCACGTCAAGTGTCTTTCAGGTGAACAAGTGTGACCGACCATTCTCACAACATTGGGTCATCATACAACGGAGATAGATCACCTTGTGGCAGAGGAATCTTCAGCATCGACGTCACCAAACGCGTATTATTCATCGCCCCCCTCCCCTTTTCTTCTTCACTTCCTCGCCTTGATATTCATCGTCATCCCACCCTCTTCTTCTTCCTCGTCTCCTTCTTCTTCTTCTTCTTCTTCTTCTTCTTCTCATCCTCCCAGCAATGCAGTCAGTAGGTATCTCAACAAACACACAATTACAAAGCCTGAAAAAAAAACCGCCCTCCTCCCCCTCCTCACCCTTACACCAACTGGCCCGCCCCGTAAAGATCCTTCATGATACATGGGTATGACTTGCGTGTGTTTTTCTTTCCCCAGACTCCCCCTTGGCACAGGTATGCAGATCCAAAAAGAGAAAAGGAAGAGGCAACAGCGAAGAGCGGGCCCGAAAATAAAAAAAAATGATAAAAAAAATGTACAGCTCCGGAAGGCGATGCGCCAGAGTTCATCAAAACCATTACGTCTCAACGGGGCTCATCAAGGCCCCCTCGAGACTCATCAGACCGGCGCAGGCTCCTTTACAGCAGGTCACCGACGAAACCCAGTTTCTCCCGGTTCTCGTCACAGACGCGCGCCCACTCGAGCAGCAGCCGCCACACATAGAGGCGCATGTCTTCCCACCGCAGAACGCGCGACGCCCAGGCGCGGCCCGACTCGGCGATCCAACGCGCGGCCTTGTCGCCGCGCTTGATGCGACCAATGCCGACACGGCCCCAGACGCCGGCGTCACGGTCGTCGCGCTCGGCGTCGCCGTCGGTGAAGTAGTCGAGCACGTTGTACAGGTCGCGGAACGTGTTGTCGAGCGGCACAAAGTGCAGCCACGGCACGAGGCGGTCATCGTGCCATTCGGCGTAGACGGTCGCCTTGAGGGGCACACTCGTGCTCAGCAGCGTGTGGCGGAAGCGGCCGGCGACGCCGCCCTCACCGCGCTCGCGGTCGACGAGCGGTATGTACTTGGCCACAAAGTCGGCAGCCTTGCCCTTGCGGGGCGCGGGCGTGCTGCGGACGTGGGGGGCCAGGGCAGGGCACGGCGCCTCCTGCAGCGTGGCCTCGTCGCCGCAGGCGAACATGGTGAAGCCAGCCGAGGCGAACTTGGACAGCCAGGCGCCGACCTTTTGCAGGCGGCGGCGCTCCGTGCCGTAGTACGCGGGCGGCGGAAAGTCAAACGTGTTGCCGTGGGCAGCGGCGTCGAGCTCCATGCGGTGCACGGCGGTGCCGTTGAGCATCTCGACGAGGCGATGGCGGTGAAAGTGGCGCCAGGGACTGTCGTCGGTGCGGCCGCCCGAGGCGATGCCGCGGAAGACGAGCTGGTCCTTCTTGTCCTTCCACAGCGGGCCCAGCAGGTGGGCGATGCGGTTCGTGTTTTCGCCCTCGAGGTAGGCAGTGCTCGGCAGCAAAATGTCGTTGTTGACGCCGAGCTTGCCGCCGGTGAAGATGGGGATGAGATCGCGCGTCGTCTTGACGTCAAAGGGCTCGACAAAGTCACTGTGCAAGGCGCGCAGGTGAGGCTGGAGGCAGAGGTCGGCGGCGCGCGTAAAGTTCTCGACGTAGCCCTGCTGCGTGAAGGGCGCGATCCATTCGTACGGCAGCGTGGGCGGGGGCGACGACGCGGTCAGGTTGGTCAGGGCGGGCACGTCGCGCGAGGGGGTGCCGGGCTCGCAGGCGGCGCGGACGAGGTCCCAGTAGCGGGCATCGGCCTCGCCAAGCCATTTGACGGCCAGGATCGGGCTCTCGTCGCGGGCCGAATCGACGGCGGCGAGACCGACGTAGTCGGCGGAGACGAGGTCCTTGCCCACGAGAGCGCGGGTGGCGCGCTCCTTGGCGACGTACTCGGCCATCTTCTCAAAGGGCACCAGGACGCGGGGCTCGTTCATCTCGTTGAGGGGTATGTCCATGTCGGGCAGGTAGGCGGCGACCTCGCCGATGAGCTCGGCCCACAGCGGCGTGGCGACGGGGTCGTTGTCCTCGGTCTCGACGGCGACCATGACGCCGCCGCGTATCCTGATGACATCGTAGCGGTAGCTCGCCTGCTCGGCGAGGAGGTTGGCATCGACGGCCCAGAAGGGCGTCAGGTCGTGGTAGACGCGGTCATAGAAGTCCTCAATAATGATCGAGTCGTCCTGGAGGGCGTGCTGGAACCAGCGGTCGAAGCCCGGCGGGGGATGCCTGCCGCGGCGTTCGCGGTAGCGCTTGGCGGCGACGGCGAGGGTGAGGGCGCGCTTGTGAAGCAGGCGCTCGTGGTTGGCGCGGGCCTCGTGGATCAGCCAGTCGATGACGTGGTAGTCGGCGGCGGCGCTGTAGTTGTAGGGAACCTTGAAGTAGTCGGCGGCGCCGCCGTTGAGGTAGCGGGTGCTCTTGGAGTGGATGTCGTCGTGGAAGAGGTAGCCGCTGATGAGGATGAAGACGGACACACCCGTCAGCAGGATCCATGTGACGATGGCCCGCACCATGCGGCGCGTCGGCCGACATGACGCGATGCTGTTGGGTAACGGTATGCGCATCGTCATGCGAATGGTGTCTGTGTGTGTGTGAGAGAGAGAGAGAGAGTGTAGAAGAGGTCGAGTCGAGTCGAGTCGAGTCGGCTCAGCTCCGACTCGGGCTCAGGCTCAGGCTCAGGCGCAGGCGCAGGGTCTAGTCGCAAACTCGGCGAGCGATCATGAGGGAGTATTTTCGTCGTCGTGGTCGGTCTTCGAAGGCAATGACTGTCTGTCTGTCTGTCTGTCTATCTCGACAGATGTCGTGCAGACAAGACAAGAGGGAGGAAGTATAGTATAGGTCGGATGGCTCGGTAGGAGGGAGGGCTCGCGGGGGGGGTCCAATTGACGTCGAGGCGACAGGAGCCGAAGCGTCTCGACGGTGCGCGAGGAGAGAGCAATGTCGGGAGAGGAGAGGAGGAGAAGGGGAGGGGCGGAGAGGAGAGAGGGGGAGGGAGAGAGAGGCCAATGGTGATGTCCAAGTGAACAACAGAACATGGGTAAGTCGCTGACAAGTCAGGAGGTTCCCAAAAAGGTGCCTGCCTTCACTTCCATTTCCTCACCACATGCATCGTTGTTGGCCCAGACTGCCACTGGCACTGCCCGGCACTGGCACTGTGCCTCATTCCTTTTTTCCCTCCCCACAGCACCCATCTGAGCACCTTCATCCAATTTGCCCCAAAATGGCCACAGGCATTCAACCAGCCACGATACGATCCATCCCTTTCAACACAGCCACATGTCAAACTCCACCCCACCTTCACAGCACATGTCCCCCCTACCTTAGGTAAGGTACGTACAGCAACCAGTGGTGAGCGTAGCGTCTAATTCCTATCGAGACACTACATTACAGACAGCCTGCTGCCGGGCTGCCACTGTGAGCAACATCCGCTCCGGGTATATAATGCAACAGTAAATCGACTCCTGTTCCCCCTCCCTGCTGTCTCCAAGGTCCAAGCCAAGCGTCCCTTGAAGAATGAGGCTCAAAATCAAATCGCTCGCTGTCCCATGCCTCATGATCAATCAATGCCTCCCTTCCATGCCCCCTCCTCCTCCTCCTCCTCCTCCTCCTCCTCATACAAGAGATGCTGCTGTCTGCGACCGAGGCGGCTGCGGCTGCTCATCTTGCTGCTGATGACCAGGCTGGATTCCGCCCTCGCCCTCGCCCTCGTATTGCTCCACGTGCGGCGCGCCTGAGTTCTGGCTGCCCTCGCGCTTCTTGCCGCCCAGGTGCACCCCCAGCATGTCTGCGAAGCGGACGCCCTTCTCCTTGATGCCGAGCCCTCGTCCGCCGTGTCCGTGCGCATCCGCGTGCTCCTCGTCCGCGTCGTGCGCATCCGCCGCTGCACCGTGCTCGTTGAAAAAGCCGCTGCCGTCCCGTCGGTGTCCCGTCCGCGATGCCACGCGGCTGCCGCCGCTCAGCACCACCGTGTTCCTCGGATCCGTCATAATCCTCGCGTCGCGCACGCACTCGAGGAACAGCGGGTACGCAAACGTCAACACGCAGAGTGCCACAATCACCACAAACGCCAGCTGCACCCGCCCGCCGTGCTCCACAATCGCCCACAGCACGAACGGGAAGAAGGCAGCGCCCGATCCACCCATCGTGATAAAGGCAGCTGCCCGCTTCGTGCGTCGGCCCTGGCCTCGCAGCCCAATGGCGAAGATCAGCGGCCAGCAAGGGCCCTCGAAGAAGTAGAACAGGATCACCGGGATCATGAGGTGGTTCGGGTTTCGGGGTCGGAGCACCACCGTCAGCAGAGCCATGACGAATGAGCCCGCGACCGAGATACCGAGCAGTGTTCGAGGCTTGGGAAAGCGAGCGTGCTTGACCGCCATGTAGGTCAGCCACGCTGCGAGGAAGCGCGAAACGGCAAACGCCGTGTGCGCGACGAGCCCGTAGTCCGGGATGCCGAGATCGAGTCCCGGCGGCCGGTTCGAGTCCTCGCCTGGGTTCGTGTCGGCATTGGCCGCACCGGCTCCCGATTCTTCTTGCTTCGGCAGCAGCGAGATGAGGAGAGACCGGAAGAAGATCGAGTTGGACTCTTGGCACGCAATGTACGTGTACTGCGCCATGACGGCGAGGACGAGCGACACGGTGCGCAACTGCCAGCCGAAGAAGCTCGTTCGTCGTTGCGTGTTCACCGGCAGGCGATCGGCGGCTTCCTGCAGCTCGGCGTCGCCCACCTCAGGGAGCGGCATGTAGTAGAAGAAGAGTGCAAGCGCGACGCAGAGGAGCGTAATGGCTAGATATGTCCACTGCACGTTGAGCAGCGTCAGCGAGCTGGTGTAGCCGTCTTGGTCGATGTCCGTGAAGAAGACCTTCTGCGCCAGCAGTCCGCTGAGGACACTGCCGACAGCCTGGATACCCTGCGCGAGACAGAGCCGTGTCTCGCCGTATTGCGCCGGTCCGCACAGGATCAAGAACGCATTGGCACCCGTCTCCAGGATGGACAGGCCGAACCCCACAACAAAGTTGCTGAGCAGGAAGCCGCCCCAAGACTTCATGACGGCCGACGGCCAAAAGATGATGGTCCCAACGCCGTAAAAGCAGAGACCGACCATGAAAGTGGCCTTGAATCCGCCCACACTCTCAGCGGAGCTGTTGTTCTTCTTCCTGTGCACCCTGTGGTGTTCATCTCGTCGCAGAATCCACTCGCCCACGATCAAGGGACCAAAGAAGTAACCGCCTCCAAAGTAGGCGCTGGTGAGACCGAGCGTTTCGGCGACGGACATACCCGAGACGGCCGAGACGACGTTGTTGAGCGTGTTGAGCAGTCCGTACGAGATGCCCCAAAGGAGGAAAAGTACGGTGACCATGAGGCAGTAGCGGAAAGAATCGGTCGAGTTGCACTTGATCATGCTCTTCGGCCTCTTCATGTTCACGAACCCAAAGTACAGCATATTCTCTTGTTGTGTACCCATGGTGGACACAGTCCGGGCGGTGCGGACTCTTTGCAGCGGGTCATCGCCGTCAGTGTCGTCGCCCGTCGCGTTCATGCCCGTCGGTACTGTCAGGAAATCCAGAGCGGTCATGCCAGCAGCGCCTGAGCTCTCGGCACTCGGATCTCCGGGCGGGTTGGCGTGAGGGGATGCTTCCGGAGGGACAACACCATCGCTGCCGTGGCGATCCCGGACGGGGCTGTTGAGGGAGTCCTCCTTATTGCTGTCGCTGTGCCGCGTGCCGTTGGGATCGATGATCATGGCGGGAAGAATCTTGATGATGAGGGGCTTCAGAGTGGGGATACAGGCGCACGTCATTCCGACATTGACCTCGACGGCGCTCCACATGAACGACAGCGAAGAGTTCCAAGCGAAGTTGGGTGTGCCGCCAAACTTGGCGGCGAGATCGGTGGTGGGACTGCTGGGTATGGCCGATACAGCCTGTTGGAGATAGTAAATGCGGACGACGTCGATGACGGTGACGAAGATGCCGAGGGAGAATGTGAAAACCAAGATGTACTTCTGCCGGGGCGGCAAGCGCATACTGGTAAGGACAGGAATAGGGAGAGCTACGATGGCTAAATTCGTAATTATGTTGATGGGGGCTGAGCAGATGAATTCGGTCAGCAGAGGTATACATTGCGCGGGCTCGGTCCAAGTCTGCCATGCCGCTTGAACGGGCCGGCATTGAAAGATGTTGATGAGGGTCAGGACCGTGCCGGCGACGTTGACGATGCCGAGTGTGACCCAAGACGCAAGGCGCAGGACCTTTTGGGTGTTCTTCGACAGCCGCAGGTAGAATATGAGGATGCTGGTTTTTGTGGCCATCAAGGCAGGGTTATACAAGATGGAAAAGACATATTCGCATCGGCGCAAGGCGCCCTCATCGTCCATGCTGATATCATCGTCGTATCGGCCGAGTCCTTTGGTTGTGCCGAAACATATAGTGAAAGACAAGCCAAAGGTCAAGACGAGCGCGAGGAGCATAATCTTGTCATCCCAGCTGACGTTCTTGACAATGACATAACGGCAAAAGATGCGGGCTGCGACGAAGACGCTGGCCAAGACGAGCGTCGACAGGGTCACGGCGAAGACGACTGGCCCGCGATCTGGGGTGTGGTCACCCGCGGCGCCTGATGACATGTTGAGTGCAGCGGCGGCTTGCTGGGCGGCTTTTCGATTGTCGGCCGCCGCGGAGGGCAGGCGAGTGGTGGTGAAGAGCAATTAGTGTTGTGATGGGGGAAGGCTTTCCATCGCTCTTTGCTCGAGTACATTGAAGGCTGCTTCTTTTAGGACAAAGGCTGTGACGACTGGAGCGGGAACCGTCCAAGTACGTTGTACTCTGGCCTGGTTGCACCGCAGGAGTGATTGCGACGACCGAGGGCAGCGATACGAATGTTGAGAGAAGAGATGAATGCGAACGAGTCCGATGGCGTCGTTGAGGGCCGATCAGTCGAGTCCAGGTGGGCGGTGCCGTGAGCGCAACGTAGCCAGTGCCAGTCAACTTGACGTTGGCTGTGCTGACAGCGTATCGGCTTACTGAGCCGTACCGATGGGACTTGGCCAAATGAATGACTGTGCTTGGGAGCTCGAGTGGACCAGGCAAGCAAGCGAAGGGCGGGAAGAGGTACGAAAAGCAAGCGAGGGGACTGGTGTCGTATTTAGGTTCGACTTGCCAGCCGGATCGAAGGAGCCAGACTCGCGTGATAACAAAGGCGCGCTGGCG
>NW_021167509.1:0-9975 GCF_003724135.2 Verticillium nonalfalfae | reverse complement strand
TTAATAGGAGAGGAAAAAGAGGTATTCTATATTCTATAATAAGAACTAATATAGCTAACTCTATTATATTATTATAACCTAAATAGAATTATATTCTTTAAGATAAATACTAATAATAAAGGTTTTAAATTCTTCGTATTCTATATAGATATTTACTAAGATAATAGATATATCTCCGAAAAAGTAATATAGTTAATTATATTCCTTAATAGATTAACTATAAAATTAAAGGCCTTAGCTAAAGCTATAGAGCTAAAAATAGCCTATTTAATATAAATAGTATAGAAGCTATAGATATTAATCTAATCCTATTAATACTTAATAATTATATTAATAGACTATTAAACGTTAAAAAGGATAGTTAATTATATTAGTCTTATAATAGCGGATATTAATAAAGCGAACCTAAGACTTATATTAATAATAACCTATTTAAGTTAATTCCGCCTTAATATAGTATATATACTTAATAAGATAAACCTTATTCCTAACGCTCTCTTAAAGCTACTTATTACTAAGGATAAGTCGTATTAATAGGAATAGGATCTTAAACTATAACGTACTTCCTAAGCGAGTAGACTACCCGGGCGAGTAGACTACCCTATTATACTTATCGATATATAACCTCTACGAAATTAACTATAATACCGAAAATTAATTCGTCTCTACTCGAAATCGTCTACTCTAATATAATCTATATATACTTAATACGATCGGATATTATATCCGAGCTAGCTATAATTACTATACCTTAGCGTAGTTATAGAGGACTACGTCTAGTGACTATTATTTACGCGGTTTTCTTATTTTACGATTATATCTAGATCTTTCTACTTAATTAAAACCTAAGCTTAACTTATAATAAGAGGTCCTTTATATTATATACGGGTTTTTTTAACCCTATAACGTTTATTAATAGCTATAAGCTTTTACCGATTAATCTTAAACTCTTCGTCGATAAGAGTATACCTATATATTATAACTTATATTACTTTACCCTATTACTTAATAGCCTTAATAATTAACGTTAGAGAGCTTCTTTAATATCTCTTAATTCGATTAATAATATAATCGGTATATAAATTAGCTTTAATAAGGTTATTAAGCGTCTTTAGTACTTAAGGTTCGGGTAACTTAATATTACTCCTAGGAGGTATTAGAGTCTTCTATATTACTATTAGCTTCGAAATAATATAATCTAAGTTATAAAGAATAAACTTAATACCCTGAAAGCCTACTTATATATTTTTTTCCGTAAAAGTCTCTTTAAATATAATAGAAAACGTAATAAAGAAGTCCTCTTTAGTAATATACTATATACTTATCCGTAATATTATCTCGATTTACTTATTATAGGAAGCCTTTAATAATCCGAAATAAATAATATTAAAAGGCTAGAGTAAGTATAACGAGTAAGTAAATATATAGAGAGGTATAATATTATTATTTATATAATATTAAAGGAATTTATTAAAGTAATAATTTTCGTATTTATCGAGGATAAAAATACGAAATATATTAATTATTTATAGTTTTATATAAAGATTAAAATACTTAATCTATTCTTAACTTTTCTTATTTATTATTTACTTATTTTCGGTTATTATAATAATCGTCTATAATAATAATAAGCTATCTCGATATTAACTTTCGAGTTAAGTTTTACCTATAACGATAATAAATAATAGGATTATATAATTAGATATATTAATACTTTAAATAACTATAATTTATTCCCTATTCTTAAGCTATATTATTAAAGGTTTTAAAGACCTTTCTATACTTATAACGACCTTTATAATACGAAGAACGCCTATTATAAACCTAATCTCGTTAAAATTATAAATATCGGACTCTATTATACTATATTTCGTAACTATATTCGCTATAAGCTAAAATTAATCCTAAATTTTCGCTAGATCTTCGTATTTAGCTCTCTTATAATCGTAAACGTAATAGTATTTCGATTTAAGTTCTAAGTATCGCTTAATAAACGATATAATTTAGTTCTTTCTAATATATCTATTAGTATATATATAGAGTAGTCGATCGGCTATATTTATTATATAGGCTAGCTAGGGCGGGAATCCTTATAATTCGAGCTTCTTTATATACTAAAGAATCTCGGATTCTTCTAAATTATTTAATCGTCGAGAGTTAAGTATTATATCGCATTAAGCGTAAGTCCCGTTAAGTCGTCAGTTAAGTATCGTTTATAGAACGTCGAAGGTCTTCGTAATTAACTTAATACTTTAATTTAAGGCTTATTTAAAAGCTTAGATCGTACTATAAATACGCTCTTTAATAGAAAGCGATTCTATACTAGTAGGTAGAGTTATCGCGTCTTAAATATATCGATACGTTAAGTCGCTATAGGGTAGTCTACTCGCCCGGGTAGTCTACTCGCCTAGGAAGTACGTTAGTTATAAGTCGACTATAAGCTAGATAATATATAGGACGACTCTATATACCTATTAAACCTATATATAGAGATATCTATTACTCTCTAATAGAGAATTACGGATAGATACTAAATAGATATATATTATAAGAATATTCTATAATAGATCTAGGACTTAAGGAAGCGGAAATATAGACTAAAGATTAACCTCCTAGCCTTTAAGGAAGATAATAATTTACTATATAATATCGAACTAAGTATTAGCTAATAATAGCTATATATATTAAAAATAATCGTACCCGAATTACTTTAAATAATATATAATAAAGGATATTATTTCGGATTAAATAAAATACTCTATAAGCTAGATAGTATATAGTTTAAAGGTGAACGATAAATAATAAAATAATAATAAAGATATTATCTTAAATATCTTATATTCTTTATAAATAGAAATAAACCTCTTAGTAAACTATAACCTATTTAGACGTTAATAAGGTTATTCTATATTATTATAATTAACTTTATTATTAGATTATTTAAGGTATTAATATAATACTCTTTCTAAAGAATATTAGACTTAATAATATAAGTCCTCGACTTAATAATAATTATAATAAATATATATTCTAAAAAGACTTTACTTATATTAGGTAATATAGAATATAATACTAAGGATTAAGCTATTTTCTTTATTAGAGGTCTCTTATTTATTAATTAAGGTCTACTATTAATAATTATCTCTAATAAAGACTTTAAGTTTATTAATTTATTCTAAAAGAATATATTTAAAGTATTTAAAGTCGACCTATTATTTTTAATAGTATAATACTTATAGATTAATAGCTCGTTAAAATAAAAAAACTAAATAGTCGAAATAGCCCTAAGATACTATATATTATTATTAGATATACCCTAGATAGATATTCTAATCCTACTTTAGTTTATTCTTAATAATACTAAATAATATATTATTAATTATACTCTAAATAAACTATTATTAAGGTTTAAGCTTATTTTAGCTATAAATTAATTAATTATAGGGATATATAATATAGAAACTATTAAGATAATAAGGAAGCTATATTAATAGGAGGTATAAGCGTCTATAGCTTATATATAAATTAAAATAAAGAAAGCCTATAATAAGAGATATCGGCCTATATACTTTAAGGTTAGCGAGAGAGTATTCCTTAAATTAAATAAAGGATATAAACTTCTTAGTAGATTACCGAGGAAATAGAGTTAATAGCGTATTAGACTTTTTACGATCTTAGAGAAGAAAAGCCCTTTAGTATATAAATTAAAGTTCTTAATTAAATAGAGAGTATATAATATAATATCTATTAAGTAGTTAATCCTATACCCCTTTAACGATAACCTTTAAATATAATAATTATCCGCTATTAAATTAATCTTATTAGAGGCTAATAGAGAGTAATATAAGGTTAGTAGATTATTAAATAGATAAATAAAATAGCTATCGGGATAATTATACTTATAGTATCTAATTAAATAGAAAGGCTAAGGAAGTAAATTTAATAAGTAAATATATTATATAAATATATTATATACTATAAACGACCTACTATACGAGTATAAATCGAGAAACCTAATAAAGGATATAAAGATATAGCGAGCTGATTATTAAAAGCTAGAGATAACTTTTATTAATTAGATTCCGCTTATTAATATCGAGATAAGAATCTAATTACTAAGATTAAATAAATAATAATTTAATAATAGAAAAACGAGAAAGATAAGTAAATAAAAAGAACGAAAGAAAGAACGTAATATAAGATATTTACTTTAATATCTATACTTATTAACTCTTCTATACCTCTACTATCTTTATTATTAACTTTATACTTTATACTATTATCGTTACTAACTCCGCTATTATTATAATCTTACTTAAGCTATAATATAATAATATTAATATTAAGCTAATTATATCGAGACTATACTTATTAGCGAAGACGATACTTAATATAGAGTAGATATAAGAGTATGCCCTAATTACGTAATAGGTCGCTAAAAATAGAGCTAAGAATAAAGACTAAACTATTACTAAATATATCCTTAGAGTAATTAAAGTATTAAAGAATAGCTAAGCTTTTATTAATAAAGCTAAATCCTTTATTTAGAATACTAAAACTATTAACTTATTTATTAATACCTATTTAATTAAAGATAATATATATATTATTAATAATAGAGAGACTTAGGATACCTTTAATTATTATTTTAAATTAAAGTAAAGTAAAAATAAAATATAAGAGATTATTCTATTAAAGATAAAGAAAAATAAAGCTAAAACTAAAGGATTCGCTAATTTACTATAAGAACTATAAATATTTAATATATATAACTCTAATATAGAGAATCTAAATACCTTAAAACCTTAATACCTAGATATATTATTCCTAAGTAACGAGAGTAGACTCTAAGTTAGATTAGAGGTATAGAAATATAAATATAATATTAGAAATAAGATTAATAAGGTAATAGAGTATATTCGCGCTATACTTAGAAAGAAATATATTAATAATTACTTAATCTTTTTATAAATCTATAATAAAGATTAAAGAACTATATTAATATTAATATATATAGCTATAGATATTCTTATCTATTTAGTTCTTAGAAAAGAATATAACGTTTTCTAGACTAATATTAGAAGCTATAAATATAATATCTATTTATACTTTTAATAGACCCTTATCTTAGAGGATTAATATATAAGTAGAAAATATATTCTCCGCTTTATTAAATATATATATTAATATCTAAAATATAGAACTAAGTTTTAAGCGAAAATAATTAAATAAGTACTTTCGTACCCTATAATTAGATACCCTTTTCTATATAATATAATTAAGAGTACTATCTATAACCTAAGACGTTAGGCTAAGATAGGAGAGGTACCCTTCTTAGATTATAAATATAGAGAAGAATAGACTATATAGCTTTAAGCTATATATTAATTTATTATTAAAGTAAATATATCTATATAAGATCTACTAGAACTTAGTAAGCTAATATAGATTTACTAAGAATAGCTCTTCTTCTTAAATAATATCTAGAAAGATATTAATACTTATTTAGGAGATTTATTTATTATAATAAATATAATAGAGAAAAGTAAATTTACTCCGATTATCTATTAATAAAAATATAATAGAGTTTATTATTAATTAAAATAAAATAATATTTTATTACCTTTCTTTATTATAATATTCTTTAAAGTCTTAATCTCTATATTAAGAGATATAAGTAAAAACGAGCTATTCCTATTTAATAATAAAGAAGACTTTACTATTTTTAATAAATAATAATTCTTATATATTCTAGCGAACTTATTAAAAGGATAATATATAATTATTAATAAGACTATTAAGTTAATTATCGAATTTATAGAAGATAATAATAACGATAATTAAAGGAATAATTATATCTTAGAATATATAGAGTCTAAGCCCGATATATTAGCGGACTCGATAATAGCGCTTTTATATTAGATTATTAGAAAGTAGAATAAAATTATTACTATTTAAATTATAATCTTAGCTTATATAGATAATATATTAATAGAGGTATCTCGATTCTAGGATAGAGTAATATAAAACGATACTTCTCTAAATAATATATATATTTTAACGAAATCTATTTATAATAAAGTAAAGATTTTAAAAGATATAGTAAAAGGAGTTAATAATAGGATTTAGTTCTTAATCTCTATAATATCTATTATAGAATAATACCTTTTAACTTTATCGCTATTAATACGATCGTTTTCGATAATAAATATAGAGACCTTAATAAAGATTCTATTAATATAAGTAAATAAATCGTAATCTAAATAACTATCTTTAATAGGATTACTATTAATACGAGTATTATTCTAATAAACTCTAGCGAAGCTATTATTATCCTCTACCTATTAGACTTCTTTATTAACTATAATATAATAATCGGCTATATCCTCTTCGTTAATTATATTAACGTCCGTACTTATAACTATACCTATATTAATAGCGCCTAAGTCTACTAAGGCTTTATCCGCTATAGCTAAGCCTACTCTAACTATAATCGGAGGTAAGATTAAAAATAAAATAATTATTCTATTTATAGAATTAGATACTTTAAATAATAATAATAAACTATTATAGCTTAATACTAAGAAATATACTAAACCGGAAACTAATCCGTTAATTAAGAAACGCTATTATAATAAGCTTTAAACGTAATAGCGTTTCTAGTATAAGAGAAGTCCTAGATATATATAAAGGTAATTACTAGAATACTTATAAGATTAATAGAGTATATATAGGATAGATAGAATATATAGAATTAATAAAATATATATAGGATTAATAGAATATATACTAGATTAGTAAGATATATATAGGATTAATAGAAAATATATAGGAATAGTAGTATATATATACGATTAAGATAATAGAAATAAATAAAAGGAATAGTAAATTACTTTTAATATTATAGGATTAATATATAAATATAGAATCCGCTACTTATAGATAGTCTATAAATTAAAGGAATAATAGGAATAAATTAGCTATATAGAGCTATAAGGATATAACGGCTCGAGGAGGCGGTAGTATTAGGGGCACCCTAGTAGAAGGTGCCTCTAGCCTAGGGCTCCTAGCAGACTTAGACTCCGCTAGAGTCCTAGGTCCGAGGCACTCCACCCTGCATATAAGGGTATTAGCCTAGATATAGATAGCACTAAATAGCTTAACTATTTATAATACTCTATACGTGCCCCAAAGTGAGGTCTAATAAAGTACTTATTAAAGATAAATATCTTAAATATAATATAATAATATAGCTTAGCTAGAATCCCTTTATTAATATCTATTATATAATTCTAATAAAAGAGCCTATCTCTATTAATAAGGAAGATCTAATTTATAGCGATAATATTAATAATCTATATTCTATAATAAAAGTTATTAAAAATAATAATTATATTCCGCTATTTACTCTATTTATTATATCTTCTAAGGTTTTAATCCTATTATAAATTAACTTAATTAAAATATATAGGTCGTATTATTAGAAGGCTTTATTATAGAGTTAAATTATCTTTATTATTATATTATCTATTTATATTAAGATTTCTTTTTATATAATAATAAAGTTATTTTACTTTCTTAATATATTAAGTAATAATACTATATTTATTTTATTAAATTTACTAAATTTAAAATCTATATATTTAAATATCCGAGTTTCTTTATAAGTTTAGTTTTATTTAAATCCTTCTATACAAGCGATTATTCTTTTAATAGTCTTAGTAATTATAGTTTATTATCTTTTAAGAATATTATTTAATATTCTTAAGTATTATTATCTATTAAGTAAATTAAGCTTATTATTATTAAATAGGTTATTCTCTCTTATCTTAATATATATTAATTATAGAATAATAGATAATATAATTACTAAGAAAGGAAATAAAATATTATTTTATTTTAATTAATAATAAGTTTTATTATATCTCTATTAACGGATAATTAATATAAATTTACTCTTCTCTATTAAGTTTATTAATATAAATAAATCTATAAAATAACTATTATTATCTTTTTAAATATCTTTTAAGAAGAATAATTATTTATAATAAATATTAATAAGTTTATTAAATTCGAATAGATTCTAAGTAAAAGCTTTAATATTAAGAATAATATTATATATTATTTATAATTATATAAATCGCTCTTTACTATATTAATTATTAAAGAATAAAGTCTCTATTATCTTTACTTAATAATATAAATTATAAATAATATTATAAACTATATTATAGAAGAGTAGATATCGTATTATAAAATAAAAGAGTATTTATTTAATAATTATAGCTTAGAACTAAGTATTACTTAGGTTTATTAAGTATAAATAAATATACTTTATTAAATATAGGATATATTTATCTCTATATTAATCTTTAAGAAATAGGGTTTACTAAAACCTAAATTAGATATTATATTTATATCTATTAAACTTAATTTAGAATATATTATATTCTTTACTAAATATAAAGTTAATAAAAGTATTAATTATTATATATATTAATAATAATATAATACTTTATTTTTTATTATAGATTTATAAGAAAATAGAGTAATTATTAATATATTTCTTTTTTAAGGTAATATAAATATATTCTATTACTCTATTAATTCGATTTCCTATATTATATTTATATTATTATAGCTCTAGCTAGACCTATAGCTTAATATTATCTCTAGGAAATTAAATATCTAAGTACTCTAGTTCTACCTCTATAAGGTTTCTTATATCTAATTCTAATATATTAAAGATCTAAAGCTCTAATAGACTTATAAATCCTTTAGCCTTAACTTTAATCTTCTTTACTCTAAATATAGGAATCTCTTCTATATCTACTTCTTCTTTATTTAAAAGGTTATTATTAAATTATATATTATCTTAAGTCTAAGTAGAATATTTAATAATAGTATTCTTAATAGTAATATTCCTAATTATAATATTCTTAGTAAAAGGGTCTTTAATATTATTAATAGCTTAGCTATTAAGAGATATATAAATATTATTTATTATTAATTCTATTTATTAAAAGTATATTACTATAATATTTATATATTCGATTTTATTTCTAATTTATTATTATATTTATAAAATATAATCCTTTATTTACTTAATATAAGGTATTATCTTTATTAATAATTTAGGTCTTAATATAGTTATTTATAATATATAGCGATAGTATAATAGTTAAATAGGAAGGTATAGAGAATAATTTAATATCTTTAAATTATAAATATTAAAGAGTTTAAATACTATTTACATTAAAGTAATAGGTTAATAATAAAATAAAGTATATTATAATATAGAAAATTAATAATATCTAGAATATAATATATTAATAATATATCTATATCTTATTCTTTTTATTATTATTTCGATCTTCTATTTATTTATTTTACTAAAACTATTACTTAATCTTTATAATTAGATCTTTATTTTAATATTTATTATTAGAATATAATTAACGATTATTATCTCTAATTTATAATAATTAAAATAGTAGATTTCTATATTTATTATAAAGTATTTAGCTTTATATTTATATAATAAATCGTTTACTATATATAATATATCTATATAATATTTCTATTTATTAAATTCGTTTCTTTAGCTTTTCTATTTAATAAGGTACTATAAATATAGTCTTCTTAATAGCTATTTTATATATCTATCTAATAATCTATTAACTTTATATTATTCTCTATTAGCTTCTAATAAGATTAATTTAATAATAGATAACTATTATATTTAAAGGTTATTATTAGAGGGGTATAGAATTAGCTATTTAATAGATATTATATTATATACTCTTTATTTAATTAAAAACTTTAATTTATATATTAAAGGGCCTTTCTTCTCTAAGATCGTAAAAGGTCTAATATACTATTAATTCTATTTCCGTAATAGTTTACTAAGAAGCTTAACGTACTTCCTAGGCGAGTAGACTACCTAGGCGAGTAGACTACCCTATTATACTTATC